>NC_143221.1:11229079-11531679 GCF_030267445.1 Bombyx mandarina
GATCATTCTTCAAACGAGTCTTGATTATTACTACGCAGCTCACATCAGCGATAATGAACACATGCAAACAAGTTAACCGTAAGCTCGGATGTCAACACGTTTAATGCAGTATCGCTAAATGAATAATCCACAATTATGCACAATTATGTACTTACATGGAACTTGTCAACACTCCTTGAAATGTGGGCAACAATGTAAGGGCCACAGATATTCCTAGTATCGAAAGCGCAACCAGGTCTAACCAAAGCTCACTGAAAAAAAATCATTAGAATAAAACTTTTGTAATAAATGAAATTTTCGATTACAGCCTCGCAAACTTTCTACAAGTATATCATATCAAGTCAATCATAGTACGGATAGGAATTCATACTATACTAAAGATTCCCAAACTATTTTGGGCAAGAGACCCCTTTTTCAAATTATTTCAAATACTTACAAGTCTAAAAACTTTACGATTGGTTAAGTGATTAAGTTCGACATCATTTTCTCTTAAAAATTTACTTAAAATTAATTTGATAAACACAGTATCTTGAAAGCTTCAAATAAGTGCTTGTATTTTTCCCTTTTTGGTTGCTTACGGGGCTATTCCAACTAATCGCGGACGGGTAGATGAGCTCACGGACCCAACCTAGGAGCACCGAGAGCGGACCCGATAAGACATGTTTACATGTTCTTCTTCAAACGAGGCTTGTGAGAGTATTAAACGATAGGAAGCGGGTTCGCTATGCTCTTGGCATTGCTGACGTCCATGAGCGACGCTAACCACTCACCATCAGGTGGGCTGTATGCTCCTCTGCCTACATAGGCAATAAAAAAAAGATATTTTGGACGATGGCGGCTTAAATTATGAGATGAAGCTGTAAGCTTTGTATGTATGTTCCTTATGGACTCCCAAGCGGTTGGACCGATTTCGGTAAAATTTTCAAGAACTTTTCAGATTAACTATGGGAGTGATCTTGAGATCCGTTCGGTAGCGATCAGACCAAAGTCAAATCAAAGATCTTGTGTTTGAATTTAGATAATCTCTAAATTTAATGAAACGTCATTTATAAAACAGTATAGTTACGAACGTTAAGTCTTTATTGGTCCATTTTTGGAAACCCGTTAAATAAATAAAGGATTGTGGGACTTACCGTGGTAATGCGGGGATGAAAGGACATGGGCCCAATAACAACAAGCCAACTGTGGACAGGAACAGGCCCCAAACCATCATGCACCAGTGATTGTGTACTCTGGACAAAGAAAAAAAAACTTTTTTACTGTCATCATTATAAAGGGAAGAATTATCAATGTTAATAAAATAAGCAGCTTACCGATCTGCTACCCATCCCCATATGGGACTGAAGATGCCATACAAGCTTGAGAATAGTAAGAAAATCAATCCGATTTGTTGTGTGGATAGCCCGAACTGTCGCATATGAGGCTCCAACGTTGGATCCAAGAACGCCCATGTATTGGACATTATTACGATTACAAGCCCAGTAACAATGATTGACGGAATCTTCAATAATTTAATCATTGAAGCTGTTTTTGAACCGGATACATACTCTGAAAAGAAATGTGTACCTTTTAAATCACAAATTTAAAGTAATAGATGTCGTCAGAGATGATTGACTGACTTTGTATGCGGTGAGTAGTTGCACCATTTTTGGCCGATTATTTACCGTGCCCCTGTTGTCACTTCCTCGATGTTTTTATTTTTATTGCTTAGATGGGTAGACGAGCTCACAACCCACCTTGTGTTAAGTGGTTACTGGAGCCCATAGACATCCACAACGTAAATTCGCCACCCACCTTGAAATATAAGTTCTAAGGTCTCAACACCAAGTATAGTTACAACGGCTGCCCCACCCTTCAAACCGAAACGGTACCCATCCGCGCGGACTCACAAGAAGTCCTACTACAGTAATTACGCAAATCATAATTTTGCGGATTTCATTTTTATTACACGATGTTATATGCCTTCACCGTGAAAGTCAATCGTGAATATTTGTTAAGTACGTATTTCCAGACAACAGATTTTACTTTATTTAGAACTTTTTGAAAGTTTATCATTATCTTCAAAATTGGTAGATAAGCTTTTTTTATCGCCGCGATAACGGAAGCTGGAAAGGTGACATATTTGACCCCCCTTTTAAAATATACTTACATTATTTACGTTAAATCAGACTATCGTTAAATGTATATAAAGTATATATTTGTCATAGCTACCGTAGCGGCACCGCATTTCGTTAGTTGAACAATGACAAATATCTTGCCCGAAGAGTCATAACAATTAGTTAATTATAATGTGAATGATGATATACATTAACTTGGATTAAGTTGATGTGTTGTTGTACTAGGTGTCAGTTGAAAAACTATGCTAAAAGATAATTAATATTATATAATATATAAGAATAAATGAGTACCTTCACATTCAGTAAGCAAGAAGAAGTTTATGGGTACTGTCAGCACCATCGCAATCCCAAGAGTATAAAATGGTAGTCCAAAGCCCCCGATCTACCTGAAACATTGAAGTTTTTGTACATTTACATGCTGATTCTAGTTTTTTTTTTTCACTATCACACGATTGGCGCATACAATCTTAAATGAAACCGTTAACCTTACTATTTGTAAATAATTGAATAATCGGCGATAAATCACACATGGTTTTCTGTCCCAAATTATAATTTCATGTTCTATGAAACCAGAGACTAATAAACTTTGATATATTGAAAACGACCAACATGCTTTTGTTTGTTCCAGAAAATACCTTTCTGTCTATTGGCAACCAAATACATTTTATGAGCTATTACAAGAAAAAATGGTTAAATTCATACCGAGTACAATAAACCGCCTATCGCCGGTCCCACTGACATTCCGAGTCCTACAAAGGTCTCTAAAATGCCAAGTACTGAACCGATGTTGTCAGGAAAGGCATTAACGACGAACACGTAGCTGGCCGTAGAATACGCACTAGCTCCCAGCGCCTCCAACCCTCTTATTAAGAAACAGAGGGCTGTGAATGTTGTCTTATCTTCTATTAGTTCCAACGTACTGTAATAAAAATATTTTTTCGATCGGATTTTTTTTTCATTGTCAAGAATGTACTGTACATGTACTGTACATCTGAATGCCCACCTTCGATATTGTGAATTATAATAAATTTCCATTTACCCTTCAAGTTAACAATGTTTGAAATGGATCGTAGCTAAATAGTTCTATGATTTTAAAGTCGTTATTTTATTTACATATACGAACATGAACTCCACTATGCAACGGAAACTCGACTTTGGCTTTCTTGGATTTAGAATCCAATTTGAGGGTATTTTTTATTAGAATTATTATTTTTGCGAGAGTCAATTCAACATTATTGTTCTAATTTTAAGCTCGGAATAAATACAACAAATTACGGCCATCGCAGTTAGCGTAATACTATTTTTCGGCATTGTTTAATTCATTCATATTATAGATATAAAATTACAATTTTCTTGACGGCTATGTATTATAATAAAACATTTATATTTTAACTTACCCAAATAATACATTACACACTCCAGCCACTAACATCCCAGCGGTAAACATAAATTTCGCGCCCACGGCCGGTAGCTGTGAATCATATTGAGATAAAATGTTATAACCTGTTTTCTGATTACAAAACATATAACGGAGGGCATGTATAGCTTATAATATGTAGGGATTGTTCATAATTATTGCAAAAAATATTTCCCTTTTTCGATGAAGTTTCATTGGTTTACGATAATTATTGTATCTTGTTTATCTGTTATCATCGCTTGGAAATTGCATTGTGAGTTTGTGACTTTACAAATTCTTGACAGTTTGAACTTTACGCTTAATAAATTAAAATCTTGTGTAACATTTTTTTTAATTAATAGCCAAATTATGTTTAATTCGTGTGTAAGTTGATATTTTTCAGTGTCATAGTTGTTTGTGTATATATAGATGTGATGATTTAGGATATGTAGTATATGTATATATATATAGACGACAAAGCAGAGACATAAGGGCGACCTGTTTCACAAAGGATTAACTCATCACAAATACAACAATAATAAGTATTTGTGCCAAGCTTAGATAATGAAAATAGTTTTACGTAAAAATTTAGGTATTTTTTCACAGTTTTGTCTCGTTACTTTTGTAATATGATCATGTATGGACGGTTTCTTGACAGCACAACATAGAATCGAAGTAGACACTAATGTACATACATCACATAAATGTTTTGTTAGAATTTATTAATGTCGTGTATAGAGTATAGATCAGCGGAAGTACTTGTTGCATTAGCATTGAAAATGACATCATCGTTTATTTTCTATATTTACGCATTTGCAATAATTGTTTTAACAATCAATATTTTCCTATAACAAGTTTTGCTGACTTTAGTTTATATAGCTTCTTGAAAGTTGTATTCAGAGGTCGCAATATTCATGTGAAACTTCGAAATTATTGAAAGGGTGACTTGCAAATTCAAGGACTCGATTTACTTGTTTGGTTTAAATTCTTTGTTCAGTTTACGTATGCTAAGTATGTTAAAGCCTTGAAATTTTTTAAACATGTGTGATTATAAAATTTTCCGTATCAATTTGTAGTTATCTTTTTGTTTAATTAATACGAAAATAAGGTATAAATAATTTGTGAAATACTACAATTTTTTATTCAAATTCAAATTCAAAATCATTTATTTCAACTTAGATGTCAGCATAACACACCTGTTGAATGTCAAAATATAAATAACAATGTTAACTCTACCACCGGTTCCAAAAAAAGCCACAGTCCTGAGAAGAACCGGCGAAACAAACTCAGCGGGTTTTTGTTTTTTTGTTTTTTCTCAAATATTTTCTTTTTTTTTTAAATAAGTAGAAATATTTACAATAAACGAAAAAACAAGTCAAAAATACAATTCAATAAGATATATAGTTTACGTAGATTATCAAAGATCAATTTTAATGACCATTGATCGCCGATCATGGCCAATCTGAAATAGCCCTGAATGTCAGAGGTAAATCATCGGATGTCTACGGCTTCAAGTTTTCAAATAATTGTGAAATTGTGTTCGTCAGTTAACGGCTTGAGGTTCTTATAGATGAATGTTTTGAGTTTTCTTTGTAGTTAGTTGTATGAGCGTAGTTTATCAGATTGAGTTTATCAACCATAGCGTAGCTGAATTAGTTCTTTAGTCTAGCAGCGAATAGATATAAAGAACATTGATTGAGTTAAAATGTTACTTGTATAGTACCGCCAACTTGCGGCAGGTAGCGTTTGAGTAATCAGAACGATTAGGTGTATTTCTTTTCATATCAAGCGATACTATATATAATATCGAAAAGCGGCTTGGTTTGACGGGTAAAATTAGAAGTAGAATAATTTATAGTAATACGTTTAATACAATTACCTATGTGATCGTAAGTGATCAAATTTAAATACTTACGAATTTCCCGAATAAAGGCGACGTTAAAAACATGATGACAGCATAGAAACTGAACACCATTCCGCATGTAGTATCTGACAGTCCTTTAGATGACGCTTCTCTCGGGAAGAATGGAGCCATAACGCTCATGGAACAAAAGCTCATGAAATCTACAATCGCGAGTGAAGCCAAGGTTAAACGCTGTCGACCGCTCAGCAGCCGGAATGCGCCTGGATGTAGCTTTCTTTGTGTGCGCACCAATCTGTTGAAACAAGCTCTGCCTATAGTCGCCAGCCAAAATAATTCCATATTTGCCAAGGCCTTCAAAATAAGACGCCTGGTATATTAGTATCGAGCGATGAGGCTATGAGGCAGTGTTCAAATCCGGTAGGCAGATACCGGTTTTCGTATTGAAGTACGTATATAATTAATGTTCACGAATGCTTTCCGCGGTGAAGGAATACTAACGTGTACTAAAAACAAAACTCGCAACGTAAAAACTGTGATTAGCACAATAGACCTCAGTTCTCAACGTGGGCGGCATTCAAATTGTCACGTCTATGGGTTCTGATGTTAACTGAACACCAGATGAACTCATTTATCAGTCTATCTAAAAATTCGAACTAAGCATTCCACTTTCAACGGCCCAACCTCAAGACTATAGGTGTTGTAAACATTATATATACATAACACAACAAAAATACATGGTGTAAACATAGAGCGTCTTGTAATGTCGCACTGGTTGGTGCTACCACGTTGTCTAGTTCTGTCTGGAAGCCGTCACGTGTTCAGGTTTGAAGGGTGGGGCAGCTGTTACAATATTGCGATTTCGGCTTCATATGCTACATACATTAATATCGCGTCATGTTCACGGGCACCATATCAAACTCAACACTATTAATTAAATTAAGCATAAATAAGCGAGGCAACCGATAGAGATGTTCCCTTTGGACTACAAATCTTAAGCCTATTTTTGGTTTTTGTTACGTTGCGTGCCAATATACATGATATGGCTTTCAGAATGATTTTGTTTAGTACCTATTATTGAAAACCTCATCACCCGTAGGTATTACTTTTCGGAAACGTTCTTAATACACTGCTTTAAAACAGTCACGAGTAGCGCGACCTAGCTCATATACACAACCTTATGAGTTTCTCGCCAGATCTTCTCAGTGGGTCGCGATTCCGATCCGGTAGTAGATTCAACGAAGCGCAATTCTTGCTAGGGTCAGTGTTAGCAATTCTCTCAGGTTGAGCCCGTGAGCTCACCTATCAGTCTGAGCGAAGTTGGAATAGCCCCTTAGGCTACCAACGATTAGATAGGGCGAAAAGGTAATGGGGCAGTAGTCATGGTCGCCAAGCATGTGACTGTAGCTAAGAATGAAATATGTTATTGTATTGATTTTCATTGTTACAGTATAGGTAATGATCCATAGATTATACACTTAATATATTTGAGATAATGATCCTTTTTGTTCGAATAAATAATATTATTATTTATTCACTATGACTTCTTATGTCAAATAGGTAGGTATGATCTACGGGGTAAAACGTCTTAGCTAGGTCTTTTTTTGCTTAGTCAGATGAACGGGCTTATTGCTCACCTTATGTTAAGTGGCAACTGGAGCCCATAGGCAGCAATAACGTAAACTCCGCCAGAAGACTTGAGTTCCCAGTTTCCAGTTCTATATTGAAACGGCTACCGCACCCTTTAAGTTGGGAGGCATTACTGCTACTACTTACTACTACTTGTGAACCCACACGGTTAACCTACCAGTACGGATACCGTACCACCAGATCTATCTATAATTCTCAATTATTCAACGCATTATGTGATTTCATATTCATGGGAAATTCAAAACATGAAAACTTTTCATTTCTTTTATTGCAATTGTAATTTGGTTCAGAATTTCATTTCTGGCCCTTTTCTTCGTACTAGTGTGTGTAAATGAGCACAACCCATGGGCTTTTAATATTCATTCTCTTCGTCGGAAATAAATTACTATATATTTTTATGTTGTATTTAAAAAACGAGTGCGTTTTTCTAGTTGCATTCATTATTATTATTATACTATATTATACTATTACTTCCAGAACATTAACGTTTGCTTAATCGATTCGCATGTGTCCATCTGTAAAATATGGTAGGCATAGCTGACGCTAAATGAATGCTGTTATGTTTGTTATCAATTACACATGTTGTTGATTACAACATGGATTACTACGTACAATACGCGATATCTAATTCATAATACCTATGTACTTATTTCAGTTTGGTGTATGTGAGTACCTACCTTTCTCTCAATATTCGGATTTCTGAGCTGACATCATCGTTCGGGTCTCCCGACCATGATTGTGTTCGTCGCAATCGCCCCGAGTTTGGTGGGGACCTCCCTCCGCCCCATGTCTCTGCCAAATCTCCAGTATGCGTTGATGTTTTATTAATTCTACTATCAAAAACTAGTGTGTCTAGTGATCCTTGCCTACTGTCACTATCTGAACTTTCACTTTTAGTCCTCTGATCTTCCCCCAGAAGCTTCATCTCATCGGAATCATCACTCCCTAAATCCATTTTTCTTGAATCGTAATTCGTCTCGATCGCAAAGAAATGAGAGCTATCTGCGGCGTCGTGTTGGCGCGAGTGCACTGCACCAGACTGTTTTAATAACTATACAGTAAGTTTAAACCCACCGTCGCATATCAATTATCGATATCTTATCGAGTGTAAATAAAAGTTTCCGGGCACAGGAGTCACTTGTATATTTTCAGAGGCGATGAGTGTATTTTGAGGGAGGGGGAAGCTGGAGTAATTTGTCTTTTAACGATAAGAAAATCATTTGAATCCATTTATAGTATATTCTATGATTAGTTAATTTCGTTTACAATGATAAATAATAAATAAATAAATATAAATAAATATTTTACTAACAATCACGCCACGTTAACTGGTCCCGTGTTAAGTTCGTATAGAACTTGTATTAGAGGTACCAGATAACGGAAATAAATGTAAGATTTTTATTATACACCAACGTATATTTAATATACATCCATAACCCTGGAAAATACATTTTATATTTATCATACAAATATCTTCCCTTGGCGGGATTCGAACCCGCGACCCCCTTGTGTAGTGACCATATCACTTACCATTACACCAGACGGCCGTTTATTCAGTTAATTCATTCCCTTTTTTCTTTATCTGACAGATCTTGACAATTTTCAAAATGTATGTTGCGGTTTAGTTATAATGCAACTATGAGGTAATCAGTAATTGCACGTACGGCTCCGCTTTCCTTGTAAGTTGAGACCTCGCCTAACAAAGCTGTTGTGATACGATTAATATTGGCAGATTGAAATTTAATAAATTTTAAAATTATTATAACTTAAAATAAGTAATAAAAGCCCTTTTTAAAAATTTTGAAGATTTTTTGTCTTTATCGTGTACATAATGAGGTAAATTCGTTATTGATCGTGTGTTTAGCAAACAAAGACGCGAAATTAGATTTGACTGAAATATAAATATTTTAGAATAATACTTAGAATACTTAGCGGCATGCTCCGACAGCCGTGTGACAAAATTAAACACACAAAAAATATGACAGAAGATAAACCATTGGCTGACGGTAAAATATTGTTTATTCGTGTAATATTTGATTTGGTTATCGTTCTAGAAAACAATTAATAATCATGGTCGTTAATACAGTATCGCACTGACGCGGACGCTTGTTATTTGGTATCATAGATATATATTTAATACTTAACATTTAGAACGATTTCTTTTAAACTGAAAATCACTACCTACATAGTATAAAACAAAGTCGCTTTCTCTGTCCCTATATCTGTCTGTCCCTATGTATGCTGAAATCTTTAAAACTACGCAACGGATTTTGATGCGGTTTTTTTTAATAGATAGAGTGATTGAAGAGGAAGGTTTATATGTATAATAACATCCATTAAATAGTGGAGAAATCAATAATAAATTACAGTTTCCGAAGCGAAGCGAGGGCGGGTCGCTAGTTTATAGTATAAGCGTCGTAGCGTTAAAATTTCGCGGAATAAATTACCGAATTTATGTAGGTACATGGGTGGTGTACATCTTGTGTTTGTATTCGTAATTTTAGATAATAAAAGGATTCGTTCGAAAACTTTAAAGTATTCAAAACGTCAAATTAAGAAGTTATAGGAAGCGCGATTTTTATCTTTTCCTAATGCAAAAGAAAAGTCTTTTATCGGAATGGCGTTTTTATACCTACGGCAGACTGGCATTCCGAATATTGGTGTCGGGAAATTGTGTAATTATGAAATGCATGATTTATTAATTTATTTCATTAGTCTGATTTTATTACTGCTAAAATTTATTTTATATTTCTCTTCGAATAATCTGCGGCTTGAATATCTCAATACAATAACTAAAATGTTAAACAATAAAAATTAAAGATACTCGATTTGTTTTTGCATATAAAGAAACGCCATTTGTTTTTTTTTTTCTTCCTAAGCGCCAGAAATTTGTTATTTTACATTAATATTTCAAAAGGTCAACTACATGAATTTTTGACCCCAACACACGCTTTTGGATATTTGTAAATATTCGTGCTGTATTCAGTAAAATATCACAAAAACCGTTAAATTTAATTGTTTCAATTTATATTTCAAGTGAAGTTTGCATTTAAAACAACTACGAACTGGTTTTACTTAAGGGCGACCTCGAAAAATGCAACGAGATCCTTAAGTGCATAAAACCGGCTGTACCGGCAGGCTTGTCCTTTATTGAGGAAAAAAATAACAAGAAAAAAACAAAGTTGCAGTTGTATAGGCGATACATCTTTATTATTCATAACATCATAACATTTCATCTTTAATTAATATTCATTTTAGTATATAGATTTTTATGAAAGAACTTATAAAAATGTTTTAATGTGTCAACCCTATTATAGGGTTACAATACTATTGTTTTTTATTTCTATTATTTGCTTTTAAGCATGTCTTTACCGGTGCGGTCATTGGTACTGTGTTTAAATTGCCGGAATTCAGACGGTTCATCCTCTTTTAAGACGCATTCGCGTTTATGACAGATGGAGAATTTTGCCGGATCGTCACAGTCGTACAATATGCGTATGTACGCGCTTTATTTTATTATCTATGTTGAGCAGCGGCCCGAAACCATGTTTTTTTGGTCCTTTTTTTATTCTCGACGGTCCGTTTTCTTGTCGGTCGATGCCTCAACCGGTTTCTGAACTGCTGAGGCGTTTCACCCTATGCGCAGAAACTGGATGGAACATGACTTTATTTGCTTAAGACCATTCACTTAGGCAGTATATTTGCTTGGAGACCGCCGTTCAGTCCGGTACTATTATTATTGAGAGATATGCGTAGTAAGTTAAGTATTATACAGGGTGTCCCATTGGTACATCTATATTTTTTGTAGTCTATGAAATTTTCGCTAAAAACACGAATAAAAATAGCAAACGGCATCGAGAGATTTTTCAAATCTGTCGGAACCGCAAATCGAACCCGTCAATTAAACTAAAAAAGGCTATTTTTTTAAAAGGTAACTTTTCAAAGAAATTTGGACTTTACAGCTTATATTAATATGTAACTTTTTAACTTCACCTATCTTAATGAAAGCAATGTAACAAAAATGTTAAACAAAGGTATTCATTTTTATCATAATTTCAGCTGAGACAATTCTTGCAGTAATGCTTGTTCGTTGTCGATCTTGGCGAGTTGGTTCAACTCTAGCGGCTTCCCGGCGGCTTTTTGCTGTTTCAATTTGTCTATGTCGTTTAATTTCTGAAAAAAAAATACACATTTTCAGTCTATGGTAATGTTTCGGAAGTGTGCTTTTGGCCGTATATTTATGAGATTAGGTCCTTCTGGTCTAAAAGATAAGACGTCTGGTATACTCGAATCAAGTGATGATTGTAGCGGCGCAGTAGCCAGAAATATTTGGACCATTAAACATAGTCCCCCTCACCATCAACACGAACTTCCCATTAACTTTCCCCACTAAAAAGGTAGTCTACTCGCTTAGAACTTTCATAGACGCTGATAACATAAAATTGTAGTTCCTACTAACTGTTCAATGCAAATATTGTAAAACTAAATAGGTAACTCTATTATCAGTTCATGCCTGTAAATATAATGTAAATGTCTTAGCATAATTATGTTGATCCCCCACTACCCGACGTTGGCAAAGTTGTATTTAAATCTAAGTAACAAAAGCCAGAAAGAAAGAAAAAGAAAAATAACTCGAAACGTTTTTAAAATAAAATTTGCTGATATTGTTTATTAATTTAAGCCACCTCTGCGACTGGGATCGTCGTGACATAGTCAGCGTTGGTAACGATCTTAATGTTAAAGTTGAAGTACTCTTGGTCTTTGATTATCACTTAACACAAGGTAGGTTTCCATTTTGTTTTCTAAACGACAGACATATTATTTTAACGTAAATTGAAGTGTAGGTATACCAAAATGCTCACGATACATATGTATTTTGATGTACATTAAAAGCTTCTATTGTCTAAATTCACAATGAGTTATCCATGTTTTATAAGTCCGTCTATACGACCAGATATTAAACTACATAACACTAGCGACCCGCCCTCGCTTCGCTTCGGAAACATAAAATTTTATTATTGATTATTTACGACATCTCATTAGAAACGTAAAAAATAACAGTATTTCTCCACTATTTAATGGATGTTATTATACATATAAACCTGCCTCTTCGATCACTCTATCTATTTAAAAAAAACCGCATCAAAATCCGTTGCGTAGTTTTAAAGATTTAAGCATACATAGGGATATAGGGACAGAGAAACCAACTTTGTTTTATACTATGTAGTGATGTTAGTTCATACCTTGTTGATGTTCTTGATTTTCTTATCCTTTTCGGGATCGCCCGTCGAGACGAAGGGTTGCCGTGTGGTAGTGGGGGGGACCGGCGAGGACCCGTCTTCCGGGGACACGTCACCTTTCCCCTTTTCTTCAGCTTTACGAGCTTTTCGAGCTTCACGTTTCTCTTTCTGCTTGATCGCTTGCTTTGACGGTCCAACTGTTTTTATTACATTATTAATTAATGAACAAATTAAAAATAATCGACGCTTGAAAGGCAAAGATGACTAAGCGACAATGCGTGAACTTTACAGTAGACTAATTTAATGTTGAAATACCTGAAAAATGAATTCTATTTTAACGAATCTAGCTGTAGGATTGAAATTATTTTAATAGACCTGGAAATATATATATTTTTTTACGCATCGAATACGGTTATTGCCTACCATTTATGTACTAAGCAGTTATTGTCGCTTAGTCACGTTTGCCTTTCAAGCGTCGATCTTTAAACGAGCTATTCTTGTATATTAATATAAATATAATCTGAATCTCGGAAACGGCTCCAACGATTTTCATAATACATATTTAGTATACAGGGGATTTCGGGGGCGATAAATCGATCTAGCTACGATTTATTTGCAGAAAATGTTGTTTTATTCGTGTTTTCAATAATCAACTCTTCCCGACATCGATTGGCGAATAATAATACTATTTTTCTTCATTGAGGGCAACTAACCGCTTTAAAGACACAACAAGATGGCGTTATCAAAAAAAAAAAACGAGAAATGCTCGGTCATCATCTAGTTATTAATTCACAGACATAATGTTATATGGATGAAGTATTCGCTCCAGATTGCGTGGTTTAAAGTGAAATAAATTTTATTGTATATTTTAAAAAAAAGTCATAAGAGAAAAATATGCCAGTTGAGTTTGTTTCGACCGTTTTTCTTAGGAGTATGGCTATTTTATCTACATTTTTTTCTTCTTTTTATTTACGTCTATAGATGAAAATAGTTTACATCCCACCTGGCCTTAGGTGGTTGCCGGGGCCTATACACAACACGACAGACATGAGGGCGAATAGCTACCTAACCGCTCGCATTTACAACATAAGAAACGGTAGTGAGGAGGTCGCGCCCTAAAAAATCATGGAACGGCTGTACGAATAAGGGACATGTCAGAGAAGGGTGTGAGTGCGGAAATGACGTACGATAGGCCTGCTACCCATCCTCACCACCCACATAGTAAGATAAGAATCCGAAGAAGAAGAAGACGAGTAACTACGCTTGTTTGTTATTCCTTCATTGTGAAGTTTGTCTACACGTTTTAGATATGTACAAATTTCCTTATAAATAATGCTCCGTGTCTGCGGGATTTGAACACAGGCATAGCCGCATCACATCAACGAATAAATCGACCTCCTTATCCTTTAAGCCATGACGACTTCTAACGTTCAAACAGAGTATTTAAAACAGATTATCATAATAAATGTCTGTAAAAGAGTAATAAGTTTGGAAGAAATTTTATATATTCTAATCAATGGTGTAGATGTACAGAAATAGTTCCTGGCTATCATAGTATGCATTCATCAAGCCCATATACAGCACAAATCTAACTATCTTAGCACACCTCGAGTCTTAACCGATTTTAGTAATTACATACACTAGTGGTCCCGCAGTAGTCGAAATTCGACTATAATTAATTGAAATTATAAGTTTTTACACTATTATGATTTTATTGTCAAAGATTATTATACTTCTGTAACCACAGATTTCGCCAAGACTACAGTTTGGACCAATTCTAATATTAATAAAGACAAACAATATTTAATCTATTTTCAATTTGACCACAGACTATAAGCAATAAGAAAAGTTTGACAATAAACAAATAGTATGCATGCGCGTGTGTCAACTACATGGTAGTGTGTAATGTCTTTATTTATTGATTTTATGCATAATTTAAAAAAATATGAACATTCTGCACACTCTTCTCTATATTCTTTATAAGTGTGAGAAATTTCATACTCCTCCGTCCGCGCAATTTTCGTAAAAAGGGGTACAAAATTTTTGCTTCACGTATTTATATGTATATAGATATTGCAAAAACGGGATTTGAAGGATTGTCCATGCTCTTCTAATGTTCGTGTTAGAGAGGGATAGAAGAAATTGTCGTAACATGGATAAACGATATGCAGTCAGGCCTTTGTTACACGTGCTAGCACCAAGAGCATAATATATTTACCAGCAGGATTCTCTCCAGGTTTATGAGGTTTCTCGTGTTCGTGCAGCGTAAAGTTTGAAGGTCTGCTCCGAGCTCCTGGGGGGCGATAGGCGCCCATTGGCTTCGGCGTTGAGTCCTCGATAGCCTTAGGAGCGCTCTTCGATAGATCGGTTTTGGGATATGACCCAGGCTGCCAGCATATTGCTAGAAGATTTTCCTTCTCGCGACACGAACGCTTGTGCATCAATACGCCCGTATAATGCCATATTTTATATCTGAAAACAATAAAAGGATTTAAAAAATATTGCCGATCACCCATTCTTGTTCTAGGCTTCTTTTAGGATTTTAATTTACATAAAATACAACCAATATTATATATTATTATTAGTATGTTGTGTATAGATTAATTGTTCGTTGTGAAATCAAAAATTATATATAGAATTACACAAAAATAGGTTGTTGTTAGTACGTTAGTAATAATAGTAGAAATAATAGTATCAGAAGGGCAATTAATACTAGTAGTAAGTTAGTGTTCTTAGTAAGTTAGTAATAGTACTTAGTATGTAGTACGTGCTAGTATGTATTATAATAACAATTTCGGCACGGGGCCGCACGGGTAGGTTCCCACACCCTGCTTACTACTACCGTAAAGCAGTAAGTAGGTAATGCGTTTCGGTTTACAGGTTTACAGCTGTTATACTGTAAACACTGAGACTTTAGAACTCATGTCTCTCTTTATATTGTTGTCTGTGGGTTCCGGTAACCACTTAACACCAGATAGGCTGTGAGTTCGTCTATCCATCTAAAAAATAAAAAAAAGTGTGCGCGTACAAAGTACACATGTTAGAAGTGCAACTTCTTTGGCAAACTAATCTTTAAATCCATTTTATATTTATGTAAAGAGAATTTATGAAAGGCTTTTATTTTATTTTTTAATGAAAAATAGTGCATTAAATTCTCAAATGACGAGTGGCAAATTAAAATGCCATATGTTATTTGTAAATATTGAAATTTCCTAACCTTCAAACTAATTAACATAAAAAAAATTGTAAATTAACAAAAAGATAACAAATATTATATATTACTTACTCTGAACAAATGCTTAGTATAGGACGATTTACAAATTTATCACAAAATGTTTATTTATAAATTTAACTCGCTGTTTACACGCTGTACATATATTAATGATAATGTAAATAATTAAAAAATATATGCGTTTACAAGTTTGTAGTACAAGAAATTACGCAATAGAATTGCCATTTAAAGTTCTGATATGTATTTAACTAATAAACGAATACATCAAACAATAGCGTGTATTTTTCACGATCTCCCTTTCTCTCTCGCTCCATGGCTATGTGCTTCATGCTATGTTCGCCTTTTTTCACTTTCATTCTGTCTCGATCGCCCTCTCCCTCTTGTTGGACAAAAACGTCCCACATTTTCGAGTCACTAATATTATTATTATTATTGCGTTTTATCCGTAAAAAATTACCCTCATGCGCGTAAAGAAGTTTCACTTCAAAAATATAAAATTGGAAATTCTAGTAAGCTAAACTCACCCATTGCTAACAGTGAGCCTAGGGTAAGTAGTAGCAGTCAGGAAGGTTTCACCCCTCGGGTCCCATTGCAGGAAAGTTGTATCTGGAGCGGAACAAGTGCCCGCCTTTTTGTACCCGCGCATGTCCCACACCTCGATGTGGCCGGTCGCTATGTTTCCAAAGCCTCCCAAAAGGACATGTTCGAAAGAGTTACGGAATTTATTTCATCATCATCATCATCAGTCCTTTCATTCACTGCTGGACATAGGTTTCTCCTAATCCACACCACTGAGCCCGGTCTTCGGCTCTTATCATCCACCTCCTGCCGGCCACTGTTCAGGGGTCATGGCATATAGCCAGGGGGCGTCCCACGTTACATTTTCCGCTCAGCGGTCTCCACTCTAGAACCCGTCTACTCCAGCGATCGTCAATTCTACGGCATATATGGCCACAATTTACTTAATTGCAATACAATTTATTGTATTGAGTAACATAGTTACGTACGTAAGTACGTGTGCACTTCATTTTCATGGACATTTCAAAGCAAAACTTTATTTTCTGTATAGCGTAGCAGCAAAAATCACATTTTTTTTCAAAACAAAATTTTCTTCAAGTCAATTTTCATTGAAACTTTTTATTGTAATTATTTGAATCAAAACGTTTTTCATAATTAGACATTACAACAACATAGTACAAGTACTGTTTAACCAAAATGCCTGTGATATATGGTGCAGATGATTTTTCCTTGCTACATTTGACTATGAATCACTAATTTTGAAATATTAAAAAGGATATGAGTTCCTTCGGGGGAGAAGTAAATCGAGTTCCAAGCTCCGGTGCCAAACTCGAAAAGAGGTTCGCACTTCGCATTGAAGACCGTCGCTTTGGCCGGGGCGTGACCGTACACAGCTATCCACTCGTTCCAGTTGCCCGGGTTCCAACTAATCGCGTGGATGGGACCTTCCTTACCTAATTCCAAACAGAATGTTACAAAAAAATACGTTACGGGAAATCCATGGCTATCAAAACGGGTATTCCGCCACCCGTCTTGATGTACAAGTTCGGAAGGAGGCAGGCAGGAGGTTTTTTACACACAGCGCCATCTACTAAGTTAAAAGTTGGATGAGTTCGGCTCTGATAAAGAAAATAGCCTGTATATCGTTTTTAAGCTATTGCATAGCTTTTATCGCGGGCTTTGAGCGCGGCGACCGAATCAAGAAACTCCGTAACGAAAATAAAACCTAACACCCCCCACTCCGCCTACCATGTAACTCCCATTCAACACATTCACACGTTGCGCTTGTGTAGTGTTTGTGAATAAGCGCGCGGCGTGACATCGCACTGCATGCACATCATGAAAAGTCTGCCCATCTCTCTCTCTCACGCGGTCTAGCTTACGAGTGTGAAGGGGACACTTAATTTTTTGCTTTTGTTAATGTTTATAAATATAGCGTGGTCTTATTTTATTATTGTTTTAATATTAAATTATTATTGTCTAATTATAATTGCATAAGTTGATAAAAAATGCTATGCAATAACTTTACCGCGGCAGTCCCCGAGTGCCACACGTTTATTTTTATTTTTTTATTATTCCTATCTATTCGCTGGTAGCCTAAGAGGCTATTCCAGCTACGCCCGGACGTGTAGGTGAGCTCACGGGCTCAATTTGAAAGAATCACTATCACTAACCCTAGCAAGAGCAGTGCTTCGCAGAAACTACCATCGTATCGGAATCGCGAACGATTGAGAAGATCCGGCGTGATACTCGGTGGGATGTGTCTATGAGTTAATTTGCTCGTCGGACTCTTCGTCGTAGTCGAGAGGCCTAAAAGCACTGAGAGTAAATCCGGGGGATCCGACAAGACATGTTTCGGGCGACGTTGGCTTTGTGTTGCCCCGTCGCGGTCGCATAAGGCCTGTTTATCGTATCGTACTTATCTAGCTTAACAAGACCTGGCATTTAGTTGAATACAGCGAGACACTTACTGAACGATACGATTCCAGAGTTCCCTTTGACGTCGCCATGCGATAGCGTTTGTTTTCCGTAGTACGAACCGCCCGTTTTGTCAACCTGCCGAAGGATGTTTTCAAATCAATCAAATCAAATTTAATCTATAAAATAATCAATTGAATTACATACGAATTGAGTATTTTTAAAATTGGAAATGAAGGGATAAATATGAATGAAAATAGTGTGAATGCTTTTTTTTTCATCCCACAGACGTCCATTGCTGGCATACCATAGGCCCAACATTGAATACAATAACCGATCCTGTGTAGACTGCGGATTTCCTGCACTCAGCGGATTCCCGCGACCTTTAGCAGGTCGGCGGTCCATAGGTAACTGACATAGCCTGAAGGATTGCAAGATTGAAGTGGGCAGGCCACAGTGCTTGTAGAACAAATGGCTGCTGGGGCCGAAAATTTCTCGAAACGCAACCGTGCATCTGAAAGCGCACCGTGGTTAGCCTTCCCGCGAATTAATTTTTATTTGCAACTCACATCTGTCTGTGTCATAGCAAACACATTTGTACCGCGTCTGTTCCAGTGGAACACAGCCTTATCAGCTTGGAAGGATGACCGGGTGACAACAGCTTGACTAACATCAAATTGAGGGTATTTAAATACACGCCAAAATGATGGCTGCCCTTGTTTACCTGGAATCGAGTTTGAAAAGTTACTTATTTGCTTCAGAGTGTTTAGTGCGAGTTTCTTAACGTTCTCGATAGCGTAAACGTTAAGCCAATTTTGTATGCAGTTGGAACAGCGCCCCTAGCGGCAAACATACGTAAACGATCCCATTCCATACAAATATGAGCTAACTTTTACGCTATCGAGAACGTTAAAATACTCGCACTAAGCACACGGATATTGTCAGATATACTTCGACAAAATAGGTTTTATATGAATTGTTCTGTTAGAAATTTTTTTCTTTATGTCAATTGTCTAAGAGATAGATAAATGAAATAAGATTACTTAGAGCTTGAATTAAACTAACTTGATAATTGATTTACCTAATGTAAATACAGCAATATAATAATTCGGAGAAGGACTCGGCGAGAGACTGAATGCCTTTAACTTTTCTGCACTGTATTGATGGACATAGCGTTCTAAGTTCCCGTCTTCATATATCTGGATTTTATTATTTAATTGAATAGCAAATAACTTCTCATCCGTAGACCATTTTGGCTCCCTATTAAGAACATAAGCACCTTATACATCACAGAATTAATTAAAAACAATAAGTTATCTCAACATTTAAAGCAATAATCATATTCAAACATAAGTTCATAAATATATTTTGTTTATCAATGTAAATCTAATTGTCCTATACTGAATTTATATGAAAAAAAATTAATATACAATTTTGGATTGCGTTATTTCGAAACTGATTGATTTTATAGACATTTTACTAGTACAAAAGCAAAAATTGAATTAAAAATTGTGCTTTAAAATTTTCCATTATTATGCTAATAAGAGTTTAATGTCAATATCACTTAGAATACTGACGGAATTTATCCTCACAGAATTCACAACTCATTAAATAAATTAATCCTCACAGAATTAATACTCATAGAAATTAGTAGCATGCTTCAAATAGCAGAATTACTTATGATACCTACATAGATACACCCACATTGCTACACCGTCCACAAAGCCCACGTAGATACATACCGTCACTAAATTTCTCCCGTGAATCATTTATGCACTCCAGTTTTTAGGGATATACAATTTTGAAACCATGGCGGCAGGGGGCAATCTTGTTTTGATGTCTAACTGGCTCCAGTAACTACTTAGTGGCAGATGAGCCATAAATGTGTTAGAAATAATAGTAAAAAAATTATTTAAAATTGCTGCTGGGCCTTAGCCATGGTTTGGTTCCATTTTGATTGGTAACGAATCATAGTGCATTTTATTAATTTTATAGAAGAAGAGCTGATAGCTTGAACCAAATTTATTGCTTTTATTACATGTTTTTCCTTACAGCTATTCTTTAAATTTTAAAGTAAAGTTTTTTGTATGAAGTAAGTAGAAATAAAAAAAGTTGACTCACCATCCTATTTGATTTTTCTGTACAAATGATCCAATTAATTTACCATTAGCTGTTTTGAATACTCTGAGGTTTGGTTTACCCTGTCAAATTAACATATTAAGAGTTATATCACAACTTTTGAATTATTTTAAATTAGTTAAGGGTGTTTCCCTAATTTTTGTTACTTTCTTAATTTAATCTTGAGCATTTTATTTCTAGCACTTTGAATAGTTTTTTAATCAAGTTACATGCGCTGTTTATACAATTATTTTTTATATTCCTTTTAACTACTTAAAACAATAAAATATATCACTATTTTATATATTTATTGAATAAATTGTATCTCAGCATTTCGTTACAAATAAAAAAAAACATTTAAATGATGGTAATTTGAAGTTATTTAGAGATTCTCATTAATTAATCTGATCTCAGATTAAAAGTTCTTATTTTGTAATATTTTTTACCACTGTTAAATTCTTAATCTACTAATAAATATATTTCCAGTTAAATTATAGTTGACAATGAAGAGCTATTCAATCAATTCTTAACTAAAAATAATACATGACTGTTTTAAGAATAAAATATACCAAAATTATTAAATTTTTAGGAAAAAAGTCATTATTTACCTCAGGATTATCTTTAGTGATGGCATACATTTCCCAAACCATAAAAAAGTTGTCCAATGGAGAGAAAAACATCTCCTTGACGTTTCCATCAATTGATGCTGTCGTAGACCAGTCTGAGCATCTGACTATCTCAGATCTATAATAAGAATATTGTATGATACTATTAAATAGTTCAACCATAAATGTAATGTGCTAATAAAGCATTTATTATATATTTATGTTACTGTCTGATATGGAACTTAGAGCCTTCTTATAGCTAGGCCCAGGTATCATGTATGCTTCTAACACAAGAAGTAACTGGTTAACCGGGGAACAAGCTTTATGATCTAATTTTTCATAGACATTTGTTAACTGTACTGTTTGGTATCTGTGTATAATATAATATTTGTTACTGATATTGGCGAATATTATTTCGTAAGTCTCAGAGTTATGTTCCACAGTATGTTGAAGTAGATTTGAGTAAACACTAAGATCATATTTAAACTATATTCAAGAAAAAAAAACAAGCTTTCAATCTAGTGTATAATGAATAGTAAATTCACATAAGTACATTCTAAATATTTTTTGTTAATACTTGTCAATAAATTGAGCTCCCTTTAGAAATTAAATTTACTTACTTTCTATCCGTTCTATAGGCCAAGTAAGACCCTTTAGGGCTACATATAATGCCTCGTACATTTGTTGTTGATTCATCTCTTAAGGTTTTCTCACAATATGGCTCTTTAAACTCAAGCAAGAATATACTTTTATTGGTTAGACCTAAAAAAGGTTATTATTTTTTATTTCGAGCATAACTATTGAAAATAATACTAAACGATAATTATTACCTGCGACATGCGGGTTAGTCATTTTTACTAGTTTCCTATTCTAAATTAACTTCTAAAATAATACAGATTTATCGGCAATGCTCTGATTGGATTTAAATTTTTGACATGTTTGGGATTTTTTGCTGTCTTTGATTTTAACTTGTCAATGTCAAATCATAAATGACATTTAACTGGTTAGCACGTGGAGTTGAGTTATCGTGGCTTATAGGAAAGACGTCTGGTGCATTCGTATCTAGCGATGACCTCCGAATATATCACGATTGACCTCCAAGATGAAGGAATAACATCGTGTAATAAAAAGCAAACCCGTAATTTGCGTAATTAATGGTGCTAAGACCTCTTATGAGTCCACACGTGTAGGTATCACCGCCTTGCCTATTTCTGCCGTGAAGCGGTAATGCGTTTCCGTTTGATTTGAAGGATGGGGCAGCTGTCCTAGCTATTAGTAAATATACTGAGACCTTAGAACTCATATCTCAAGGTGGGTGGCGCATTTACGCTGTAGATGTCTATGGGCTCCAGTAACCACTTAACAGATGGGCTGTGAGCTCGTCCACCCATCTATGCAATAAAATATATGTAAAAACACGTTATTTCGGATCCTCCCTATCTGTTATCGGTGTTTTTAGGGGTCCCAAGCAATAGCCACCGCTCCCGGCGAACACGTCGCAGGGTTCGTCATGAAAATTAATCCACAGAGGTAGTTTTCCAATTACAGAGCTTATTGCGACTCAGTGGCACATAATGCCGAATTATGCTGAAGCTTAATTGGAACGTGAATTACGCGTGATCAAATGCATCAGGAGAGTGCGCTAAGTTCAGTGTTGAAAAAAAAAAATTCATGGAGTTAGCAACCTCATTAATGTATAAATAATGTGGTAAGCAATAATAATTGGTTGAAAACAATTTACGGTTATTTTAAGTAATTTGGATTTTGATTATTTCATTAACATTTTATTTACGTTTTGAGTAATTTTTTTAAATGAGTTCTAAGAAAATTATATACTTTTTAATTGAATCATCTTATCCAGATGATAGTGATGACGATGAGTTATCGAGTGCTGAGTTTAAATCAATCAATTATTTCATTATCAAGTGATATATTTACTGAAAATATATATGATAATGAAACAGATGAGTTATTTGAGCCATTAATAAAATATCTGATGACAGGCAGTACTTTTGAGAGTGCTCGATTGTGCGAAGCGTTGCTGTAGTTGGAACATTCAACTTTGAGCATTATGCCGCATAATGTGCTGTAATTGAAAAACTACCAGATACAGCCGCAGCAACAGAGTTTCTTGCCAAATCTTAGTGAGTCGCGATTTAAATTACTTATGGGTTTTGACTGCAATCCGGTAGTAGATTCAGAGAAGAACTGCTCTTGCTAAAGCATTTGATAGCAGGTATCTAAGAATGAGTCTCGTGAGCTCGCCTCCATGTCCGGTGAAGCCACAGAACAGGTGAAGCCAGCATAACCCCTCGAGGTTAACAACAGTAGGTGTAGGCTATAATTTTTTTTTAAACATAATTTGCCTTTTTGTAGAAACGTGAGGAGCGAAGCTTTTTGTTAAACCACACTGGCCGTTTTCCAATTACCAAATGTCAAAAACTACCAAACTAATACAGGTAGTTTTCCAATTATAGAGTATAATGCGACTAAATGCCGAATCAATAAATAAATCTAATAATATAATAATAAATCTCAAATATATTAAGTGTATAATCTATGTGCCGAATTATGCTGAAGCTTAGTTGAGCATTATGCCGCATAATGCGCTCTTGTGCTGTAATTGGAAAACGGCCACTACCTACGTAGTAGACCACTAGATTGAATACGGTGCATATTTTAAAGTAAATGAAAGTAAAATGTTCCCTTCCGCATGTCATTGTGCCACCTGTCAAATGTCAAAAACAACAGAGAAAACTGTCATGGCGTGTCAATTGAATTATTGAATCAAAGGAAAAATAAGGAATGTGTACCGTATTTACTTTAATGAAAGTGGTCCAGTCAAAGTAGGATTTTTTCTATAGCCTTTTAAGTTACTATAATTTAATGTTCAGTTCAAGAGCACACTTACAAAAACGTACCCCAAAAGATGGTACTGATCGCGAGGCATATTTGTCATTATTAGTCGACGAATATTTACACTCAAGTTCCTATGGTAATAAAATATACATGCAATATCTATTTAATTAATTTTAATGCGATTTACGTATGAACTTTCACAATTGCCATTAAAGTTTTTACTTTCAAAAATCTTAGATAGTTAGAAAACTATTGCACAAACAAGGGCGACCTTAATGCTAAAGAGTACTCACAGTACAGCTAGCCCTATTGCGTTTGGATAATGGTATTTTTCGTTTTAGTAAAATTAAATTGTGTATGTGACTTATGGGATATGATTATAGTGATTTTAATATGTATATTTCATATTTATATTTATTGTATCATACATTAGTTTTTTTTCTTCATTATTAAGTAATGTGCATAAAGGTTTGCTCTGTTTCTGAATAATATATAACATACCTGCTGGATCTTTTTCACAATTTCTCTAGATAAAAATGGTTGTTTAGAAGAGATGATTGTGTGACACAATGATGATTGTGTTTTGGTGTGTAGTAAAGTAATCTATCTCTCTCTATTTCTGTCTCTCCACGGCTCTCTCCATGGCATTGCAATTTGTTAATGTTATTTTTCCTTACAGAAGCAAAGTTGCAAGTTTTAGCCAATTTGGCAAATTTTGCATATGATCCTGTGAACTACTCATACATTAGAGACGTTGGAGTACTAGATATATTCTTGTATGTGCTGAAGAATGAAACTATTGGTAGATTAATAAGGTATGCCATTGCGGGTGTCTGCAATTTGTGTTTAGGTAAGCTGTTGATAACAATTGATAAATACTTTTCTCAAATTATTATAAGTTCAATTAAACTGTCAATTTTTTTATGAAAACTCTTATAAGAAATAATCTGAACAATAAAAGTATTCTTTATATTATTATGTACAATAATTAATTTAAGATTATCAAAGTAGCCCTATTTAAATTTAATTAGTTACTTAAATACTTCAACTATTTGAATATTGGTGAGTTGTGATAAGATGTGGTTTGATGCATTTTAAAGTAAATTAAAATTTAAAGGGCCCAACAATATATAGTAAGCTTGCACCATTTTCTTGTAAATGTTTTAAGTGCAATGCTGCTTAAACCAAAAAGCCATTTTCCCCTCGATATTGTGTAACTGTCCCTACATACCATTAAATTGGAACTCTCTTTATTATATTGGAAAGTCTTAAGCCCATTAGACTGAAATGGTTTATTAATGTTATATCTGACAGTAGTACCAACACATACTGCCACCACACTACTGACAGTATTCAAGATAATAATTAGAAGAGTAAGGAAAGTAGAAAGTAAAAAGTAAAAAAAAATCTAATTCTGACTCTCAATAATATTTTCATTAAGGAAGAATAGAATAGCAAATACATTAATGCATTAATAAAATAGCAATAGACCCGAAATAAATTATTGCTAAATAAGAAATTAGTAATACTAAAGATTTATCAGTCATTTTACAGAAACAAACATTTTGAAGTCGTTGTGGTCTAAAGGATACGACGTTCTGTGCGTATGCGTATCTTGCGATGCATTGGTGTTCGAATCCGGTGGATATCTGGCGGGTACCAAATTTTCTAATGAAATACGTACTTAACAAATGTTCACGATTGACTTCTACAGTGAAGAAATAACATCGCTTAATAAAAATGAAACCCACAAAATTATAATTTGCGTAATTACTGGTACCTATTGTAAGTCCGCACGGGAAGGTACCACCATCCTGCGTATTTCAGCCGTGAAGCAGTAATGCGTTTCGGTTTGAAGGTTGAGGCAGCCATTGTAACTATACTGAGACCTTAGAACTCATATCTCAAGGTGGGTGGCGGCATTTACGTTGTAGATGTCTATGGGCTCCGGCAACCACTTAACTTCAGGTGGGCCGTGAGCTCGTCCACCCATCTAAGCAATGTAAAATCCCAAATTTACAAAAACGCTAGAATCATCCTTAAAAATTTGACCCCATATAAAATCATATTGCTATTTCACATTTCACATGTTTATGTAAGAATTATCACTTTTCAGATCCACTGAATGCAGACTATATTTTAACTCACTTGGGATTAAAACCTTTGTTTCGATTATTGAAGTCAAGTGATACAGACACTGTAGCTGATACAATAACAACATTGATATATATGTACAATGAGAAAACAAAAACTGAAATAACTGATCAAGACGTTATAAATATGATGTTAAATTTGAAAACTACGCAGGATTTGAGGATCGTCAATTTAGCTACACTTTTTCTACAAGATGTGTGTAAGACCAGCTGAATAGTTACATAAACGTACTTCATAATGAACAAGATGCTCTCGAATAGATTCCCCTATATTATTGTGAACAATAAAAATTATCAAAAAATATGCAAGATTCATACCACATCCTTCAGCAACACAGCTTTTAAAGCTGGTGATAAAATTAGAATTCAAAAAACATTGACACAGAAAGATTTGGATGCATTTTCAAATTTGACTGGGGATCATAATTATCTCCATCAGAACAGCGGAAACGTAAGACCAATTGTACATGGAGCATTACTGAATGGCTTAGTGGCCGGACTCATTGGTACACATTTACCAGGACCCGGCACAGTACTTGTATCACAAACAATGAAATTCCCAAACAAATGTTTTGTTGGAGAAAAACTTACGATAAGCGTCGAACTTGTTGATGTCAGAAAAATACTCAAAGTGAAATTTTTTTGTATCGTGGAAGAAGAAAAGAAAGTTGTATTTGAAGGCGAAGCTAAATTAATTTTAGCTAAAGACTCTTAAATTTTTTATTCATAAAATACATTATATTGATAAGATTTAGAATATTGAAGTATTTATTGTGTATAAAATGGTAATGTTATTACTGCAGTGTCACATTATGTACCTTCTAAGGGATTGCGTGATAGATCCATCACATGTGCCAATTATTAAAGTCCATAAAGTATTACAAAGTACAATTAGTTTATAAATAGATCTATGGTACTTTTAATGTTTTTCTTATTAATTAATTGTGTGTAATATTAAATTCTGTCCAATTTACTGTCCAGTGATAAAATATTGAACAATATTTGTTTAAAAAAATTTTGAAGACTGATTAATTGTCTATTTTGATTCAAATTTTTAATTGTGAGTTTTAATTCTTGTAAAATTACACTGTTTTATTGTGAATGATACGCCTTGATAAAATAATATCAAATATATTTTTTCGTTAAATAATTTTCTAGTTTTAAGTACAAATGATTTAATAAGTTTTAGACGAATCTGTTCTACTTATTGCCCAGAGGAATTATGTCTGAATCTCAATTGGTCCCATTACTGTGTCTGAGACATGAGCGCTCACGGGTTGCCTATTAGAAATGTTAAATTGTCACTAGCCAATGGTTTCATATAAACTGGTGGTAAATGTCTTAGCTTAAAAATATTATTTGATAGATAACATATAGGTAGTATATGGAAAAGGCAAATAGTTCGTAGCTTAATAGTTGAAACATTTGTAGGACAGTTATGCGATTATGCAGTGGTCGATCCTGGATATTTTCTATGTATTTAGTATCTAAAGTGTTTACGGTTTCTGGGATAAAAATTCTCAAAATGTATTTGTCATTGCTGATTAGGTGTCTTGTAGGCCTAGCTCTATACAGTTGTGTAAAATTCCGCTTAAAGGGCTGAGGTAGCTGGTATTCATATTTGCCGTACTGCGGAGACCGGCGTCTTTGGTCGTCGACTATCGCCTCGACGACCCGTCGGTTGGGCGTCCTAGGGTTGGCGTCGCGAGTCTGGTTGTAATGTTGACCGCTGGAACCCGTCTACTCTGACCGGGTTCTGACCCCAGACAGAGATCGGACGTCGGGTCTAAGAGTGCAGGGGAGTCTATTAGTGCAGTAGGGCCCACGGTCTGCTCCCAACATCTGCAGATCGTCAACAAGTCCCACACACCCTGCGTGCCCCCCAGGCGTGGGGACCTTGTAGGAGGTTCGGAAGCTGGCCCGGAAAAAAAACCGGTATTCATATATGATTAAGACTACAACTTCAGGTGCCATGGGGTGATCTGTTAGACGGTATACAAAAAAAGTAATACTTGGAATGTCTTCTAATTTTTTGTGGTTACCATAGAAGCCATAGTCATTCTAATCTGAATGCAGCCACTCTCCATGACACAAGATCAACTGTCACAATTATATAACGTTTATATAACCCTTCAAATTAGAACACGTGACTGCGTCGCGGCAAATATATGCTGGGCGGTGGTAGCTAATCGCGCGGCCTCGATACAACCTAAAATAAGATAAAATTTAGTGAAACTAAATTATTTTCTAAAGAAATGGTTGTCACATTTGCTAGTTTGTTGCTTGTTAAATTGTTTTGTTATATATTTCTTTGTTATGTTCTCTTACGAGAAAGTATTTGAGATTGTGATTGTTTTGTTTTGATGTATCTTTTCGATGTACAATAACAGTCCCAATAATAAGCTTAAGTTTTTATTATTAAACTTTACTGTCTCTTTGTATGTGTTTTATTGTCAATACCCCGCAAAGGATTCTTCGGTGTGCACGAGCACATGTCGTACAAAATCATAGGGACAAAATCATTATTTAGTTCACAAATATACGACCGACTTCTTGATGTTCACCCCTATCGGAGGTTTTTTTTTTATTGCTTTGATGGGTGGACGAGCTCACAGCCCACCTGATGTTAAGTGGTTACTGGAGCCCATGGACATCTATAACGTAAATGCGCCACCTACCTTGAGATATAAGTTCTAAGATCTTTTTTTTTTTGTTTTTATTGCTTAGATGGGTGAACGAGCTCATCTCAGTATAGTTACAACGGCTGCCCCACCCTTCAAACCGAAACGCATTACTGCTTCACGGCAGAAATAGGCAGGGCGGTGGTACCTACCCGCGTGGACTCACAAGAGGTCCTACCACCAGTAATTATGCAAATTATAATTTTGCGGGTTAGCAAAGAGGTTAAGAGATAAGATTAAGTAAAATATAAGTTCATAGGTTAGAATTATATTAATATAGATAGGTTGTGAGAATCGTATCGTCTTATCAAGAGCCGAGTAGACTTCTTATAAGATCCGTTGATTTTCCTGTAGCATGTTTTTGAAATTCGACCATAAACTAAGGCTTATTTTTTGGAAATGGCGCAGAAATCTATTTTTATCTTAGTTATTAGTGTCCGCGAAATCAATTGGAATCCCTTGGGAATTTTGCGCAGTGTTTTCTTCGTTTTTTGCGAGCCCGAGACATAATTAAGACTGTTACCTAGATGTCAAGAATCCTGCAAAAATAATAAAGGGTATAGAGAATAGTCCGAGTAATCATAGCCTAAGATGTTAATTCTTGTCTTTGTTAGGCCGTCATTATCATAAAGTATGTAATGTTTAGTTTCTATCTTTTCTATGCAAAATCGAGAGGTTGCGTAATCTGCCATGTTCCTCTTATGTAAGTGCTAGCTAGTACCGAAATGCCCTGAGGATCCCATGCATATATACCTTGAAATTCTCGCCGTATTTCGAATACATTACCGAAACTTGATGATTTCAGTGCCCGCTGCCTGCTTCGAAATCTATATGAGGGCATCTAAAGCCCGAGAGAATTTTCAGTCATCACTTACTGCGTCTGGGGAATTAAACCTTTTGGCCATATTCATTTTTTTATTGCTTAGATGGGTTGATGAGCTCACGGTTGACCTGGTGTTAAGTTATTACTGGAGCCCGTAGACATGACATTTAGAACGTAAACGGACATTTAGTACGTAAATTCCGCCACCCACCTTGAGATATGTCTCCGTTTTTACATTACAACGGTTACCATACCCGATCCTGTGGACCGAACGGTAAACAGTCGACGTCGCCCTAAGCACGTCATTATGGATCCTCCCGATCCATTAACGGTGCTTTTAGGTACCTCAAGCATCGGTCACCGTCCTCGCCGAACCCGTCGCTTGCGACGAAGGGCTCGTCGAGTAAATTAGCCCATAGACACAGCCCACTGAGTTTCTCGCCAGATCTTCTCAGCGGGTCGCGTTTCTGATCCGGTGGTAGATTCTGCGAAGCACTGCTCTTGCCAGGGCCAATGTTAGCAACACTTCCGGTTTTGGCCCCGTGAGCTCACCTACACGTAAAGGTGAAGTTGAAATAGCCTCTCAAGCCTATTAGCATAGGTAAGGGAAAAAAATAACGGCGGCTCCACCATTCGAATCGAAACGCATTATTGCTTCACGACAGAAATAAGCAGGGTGGTGGCATCTACCCGTCAGGACTTACAAGACGTCCTACCACCAGTAATCTTTCTCCATTATATCGAAATTAAGTCATTGCGAAACCCTTAGCGCCCAATACGAAATGTGTAATCGCTATGATGCAAAAATACGACGATTTTAGCTATACAAAAACTATTAATTGAAGGATATTATTTGGTAAGTATTCATATTTTAAATTCACCAGAAAATTTACGAGTATGTTTGATTTTTAAATATGTTAAAGTCAACAACTTTTGAGGGTAATTGCTAGTTCATTTTATTTTGACGAAAACACAACTATTAGGCTTAAATTAAATTGTAACGATTGATATTAATTAAATGATAGTCTTAATATTATCGTCACGTAGATCGCATTCTTCATTATTCAATAATAAATTAATTTCGCACAATCGGGGCACGTTTGGATGTTCTTACAGAAAATCGCTGACAATGTCTATTTATGAACAACTTTAGTCGAATGTATCACGATTCTATTTCATATAAAAAGAAAACCATTTTGTACGGTCACATTTTATAGAAAACCGAAAAGGTTATATTGTGATGTGAGAAGCCCGTAACCAAGGTTGATTTATTCTTGAGAAATTTGTGAGTAGTTTTTTTTTGTTGCTCTCATCCTGCTCTGTGGGGATTCTAATTTTTTTTTCCTATATTAAGATAGCTTAATAGCATATAAAAACTATACATGACGGACGATTGAGGATTGGACAAAGCGAATAACAATATTAAATTCAATCATGTCAGGTGAAGGTGAAAAGCCCCCAGGCTACGAAAGTCCGTCCATCCCAAAAACACAAAACTAAATACCTACACAAAAATTAGCCACATATGTTAGTGATTTAAAATTTTAACATTTTACTAGTATTATAAGTAATAGTAATGAAACTATAGATTTAATTTTGTTAATTTATGTATATAAATAAAGTGTGTAACCGTGTTTCACTATTCATGGTTTAGAAATTATTAGATAGCATTTTCAATCCTCATTATTTTTTGTACGCAAATTAATCACATCAGCTACTACGTAGTTGCGATCAATGAGTGCAATAATTATGTAAATTGCTTAATAATTACAGCAATCTTACACTATTGTATTATGAAGCACAAGAGTATTCACAAGATATATCACACAGTGTGCTATGGATTTATATACTTTTTGCACCGCAATGTTTCCCCATAATAATGTTTTCTCTTATATTTCCTATTTTATATTTAATAAACTGTACGTTTTTGAAAATAAATATATCCTAGTTGTAAAAGAAGAACTTTGAATTTTTACTCATTATTACATTTATTTACAGACTATTTACATTTTACGTAAAAAAATCATTAGTGTCTAGAAAAAATGCAAAGTGGCAAGGGTCTGGTAATTCTGGCTGCATGTTTGTGTTTGGTGATGACTGAAGCTAGAAGGAAACTCAAGAGACATGACATAGAAGAAGAGAAATCCACCGAAGAATTCGACGAAGAGTACGATGATGTATGTTTTATTCGTTACATGAAATTTTTATGTTTTCCTTTTTTAATTATCACGATCTGTGAGCATGTGGCCTTGATGCGAAATAGGCACCGTCATGTAACTATACACTTACGCAAAGCCTTCAAAACGCAACTGTAGAAAATCAGATTGAAGTGATAGTTTACCCAAGTATTTTAGGTATTACGGCCGTCTCGTAAAAATTTTATTTTGTTTTTTACTTTCTGAGATACTTATTTGATTTTAACAGGTCGAGCCGTGTCAGTGTGGGGTGTTCATGTCCCAGCAAGTGGGCGTCAAAGAAGGTCGACGCGGTAGACCTCGGGGCCCACCTCAAGGAGAGCCTGTCGTCACTTATGATACTGATTCACCCAGTCTACCCTGTGGCTCGGGTGGCTTCAAGCATTGTATCAGTACGTGCCTTGATGTAGTAAGTTCTAAAAGTATTCTAAAATTCGAACCCTTGAACTCGCAAAACGTATTTCTCGATTCCTTATTCCGACATATGAAGTTTTCAATAGTATAGAAGTATACACGTTCTTAAAATATTTAAAGAATTCATACATTTAAAGTATTAAATCGATAATTTAAAAATATGAAGTTGTTGCGGCCTATAGATTAAGACGCCAGGTGCACTCGTATCGAGAGATTCTATAATGCCGGTGCTTAAATTTCATAGACAGGAACCAATTTTTCTAAAGAAATATGTACTTACAACATATTGACCGCGAATGCTTTCAGGATGAAGGAATAGCATGGACACATTTATAATTTACGCAATTATTGGTGGTACGGCGTCTTGTGAGCCACCTCCACCATGCCTATTTCTGTAAACAAAGCAGTAATACATTCCAGTTGGAATGGCAGGCAATTCTGTATACCTAATTGAGATTTAAGCTTTAGATTTAAACATCACAGCATAAGGTTGGTAGCGGCTTTCACGTACTAATGTTTGTATGCTCCGGTTATGAGCTGGTTGTCCCGTCTGCGTTATAAAAAAAACTAGGTAGTCTTAATTTTGTGTTAAAGTTGTTCGAATACCAATTGATTTTTAATTAGGCCGGTACATAGAACGCTTCAATAATATAAAATATTCTATATAATTCATCAATATTATGAATACTTTCCAGTTAGAAATAAGCCGGGCGTTGTACTATATTGTACCGGATTATCACATGGACAGCCAGCTACATTGTATTTTAATGTGAATCTGTGTTGCATGAATGGAAGCATTACCTATTTATTGTGTAATTCAGAAGTAGCTTCGTAAATTGACTCACAGATGTCGTTAACATCAACAGATTTTGAAGTATCTTCCCAAAGCGGGTCCAGTTATCTGTGGAGCTGTAGAACGCGATGTCAATAGGGAAAAGGCCTTCTTGTTTGTGAAAAACTGTGGCGGCGACTGGATTCCCACCAGCTTTTCTGCCGGCAAAGAATTCTGCTGCACTAACGGAGAACATCACAAATGCTAATACAATCATAAAAATAACGGTGAATAAAAAAGAACTAACTATTTATTCTTCATTTTTGTATAAGTTGTTTTTAATTTGTAGCAGTTGTTCGATGGCAACGGAATATGTCGTAAAATAAGAGAGACATTAGTAATTACGCCCACCTACATCACATTATTTAATCGTTGTATATTTTATTGTTTTGCATTAATTATGTCAGTTATAATTTAATGTGCATATCATTATTTCCTTAATGTTTTCTTCTAATTAAAACCGAGTAATTATTTTCAGAGAAATTTGCTGTTTTTTTTTATTAGTTATTTCATCTAATTCTGGTGGGTGAAATTCATAAGGTGCGTTAGATTGCACTGACTTTTCATCGCTTAGCAATTATTCTCAGCTACGTATGTGATAAATTACAATAATTTATTTGTGATGTGTGAAACGTCATCGTTCCGCTTAGAGTCGTAAATTATCGCCGACGCCGCAATGTTCTACTTAAAATTTCGCAGTCCGATAGCGCAGCGTATCAGCATCGGATCCTGCAAGCCGTAGGCGCGTCAAGGAGTGCCTTATCCGTTGACCCAGTTGCCGTTGGCGTAGATTATGGTGTCAATGATGTGTCCCTTATCAAGGACTAGTGTGGAGCGGTATGAGCGAGGTACCTAGCGGGGGAGCGGTGCGGGACGAGGGCGCCGTGTCTGACCCGGATCGCACAGGGTGAACAACCCCGACACGTGCCACTTTCTAAAAAGAAACGCGCGTCGCCCGCGCATCCTTGCGTGGACGACTGGACTGCTTCTCTACGAAGATATTATAATAAACTTTTTTGTACCTAGCGACCGGATAAATATAGATACCACTAGAGTTTTAGGACAGGCTGTCTACAACACGTCAAACTAGTTCTCGACTATATTATTTAGCATTTTTTTTGTTTTATCGCGTTCGAATTACTTTTAAAACAGCTCATAAATAATATATGTACGTTACCGCTGTTAGGTAAGCAGTATAGAGATATAAATACGATTAAAAGCTCAAGTGCGTGAACGAGCGTATAATTCATTTCAATTATGTATGAGTACAAGCTTTTTCTAAAATATGTATTTCTTTGTAAGTTCATTAATTTAAAATTAACGGTCCTATTACGTAAAACGGGTCGTCGTTAAGATAAATAAAACAAGCGAACGACGCTATAATAAATGCATCTTTACGCGTGGGAATTCCTATTTATAGTAGTTTCGAGAGACTCCATATGGAAAGGAGTCTAAAAACAGTATGTCACGCTGAGCTAACTTTACTTTGCAACAAAAAAGCCGCGTGGACATTTAAAATGAGTAGTTAGTCGAGTCACAGAGCCGAACGATGCTACGGAATACGCCTGTCTCTTTCCGCCAGCAAAATGATTTTAGTTGAATATACATAGTACATACCCGAATCTAACGCTTTGTCTAGCACCCTCACATGTAGATGGCGGTCAAAGACCACGCATTGATAAAATGTGTGCGTGTGGGGTCAGTGAATCTATCCGTCCCGTCACTCCCGGATCTCTACGTACCTGTCCGATGTCTTTGTTTATACATACATTAACGAAGATTTCTTCTTCCTATTCCTTCCTTCGATTATATCCTTTCCGCCGGTTTGCATCTATTTATTGTGCTTACATACTGAATAACTATGATTCGTTGGTCAAGTGACTCTAGTGCAAGCACATTCGGAGTAATGAGCCGTGGGTTCTAGCTTCGATATCCGTTCGGAGTCAATCATTATCGTTGCTAGAGATATTTAGCGTTCGGCGTTTGGATGTCCTTATCCTTATCCCGTATGTATGTTTCCGGTTTCCATAATAAACCAGCAAAACTTTGATGACGCTGACTGTGAAACATTCAAGTTTGAATGATCTAAAATGTATGTTATAATTTAACCATTAAGGCCTTATCAGCCTATCGCATCGATCGTAAATTGTCGCCATCGCTCAAGCATTTTAACAAAGTCGCTACCTCTCACAGTGACTTTTCGAAGTGGTTTGAATATGAACAATAATAGCAATGCGGAAAGACAGGACGAAATTATTCCTTGGCTATTTTTGATTTGAATTGAAAAATCAAGTTTGTTTTTATAGTGTAATAAGCATGTTCTACTTAAATAGTGTTCGCTTATATACAACCGACGGTTAGTTACATTTAAATTATGCTATATATTTTATAGTGTTCAAGAGAAAATTTTGACAATATTGCAAGACACATGTATTTGCACATATCACACGTGGCTTCCAAGCAAGATATATTATTTCTCTCTACGAGCACCTCATGCTGTAAATAGCATGAATAATAATAGTTCACTCGTAAAAATAACAAAACTTGAGATCGTGCGCGATATTTCAATTAGCAACCCCGGTAAGTTACCGACATAATACATATATCAGCATTCCCAGAATTGTCCAGCGCATGACCACGCGCGGGCGCAGCGCGTAATGTCGCGTCGCGTTATTGTAATGCGTTGCGCAACCTCCCCCCTCCACAAAGAACACTGCCCTCCAGAAAAGTCACTAAACTCCAAAAGCGTGAAGGTCATCGAATTAAATATTAACATATAGGATCACATTCACGTGTCCGCTTTCATCACGGCGTTTGACCAATTTTCTTACCTGTATCAAGTAGTAAGGTTAGTTAGTAATTGATTGTTTTTTATTTATTTTTCTAATTTCCACATCTGTCAGATTAGTAGTAAACTATAAGATTTTGTTTATGTCTGAATCTATGTTAAAACAAATATTATTACTATTATGATGTTTAATGGTAATACTTTTCCCATATTTGTTAACCAATAACCTACACTGAGGACAAGGAAAGCGTCTATTATCACATTGATATGACGCGTTAGGAGTCAATGTATAAGACCGGTCGGACTCGATCAGTTGTTCAAAGTAATAAAATTACTATAGAACATTAGATAGTTGATGTCATAAAGAAATATTGTAGATATTTTGTGTTTTTTTTTTTTTTTTGCCTAACGGCTTTTTGTTTACTTCTTTCTTAGGTGAAGTGTTTAATCTATTCGTATACCTACATACCAAAAAGGTCGAATTTTCATTTATCTGAAAGCAATTCAAAGGATTATACTAGCAAAAGCATAGACATAGATAATTACTTTTTTCTTGCAAATGATCACAAGAGACTTTTTATAAAAGTGATTGCATGAGTTCTACTCGTGTGGCAGGTACATTATCCATATACAGATACGTCGAACTGTGGGAATCATTTCTAATTCATACTTTCCAGTGCATTTTCTTCGTTCCTTAACATTTAAAGACGACATTGGTAAATTGAGTGTTATTGACACTGTCGGTTATTATTAAACTATTAAAATTATTTTGGTAACTGAACATTAAGAATAAACATTAATTCTGATTACTGTCTTTCATTGATTGATTACTGTTTGATTACAGATGTCCTTATGAAAACGAATTATCTATATTTTTAAACTGTGACGTCAATAAATAATGGACTCTCACTTATTATTTTGGTATTCAATTAATACACATTTAGGTTAGAGTATAAATGAATTAAACATTAGATAATAAAACTATTGTGTGTTCGATTGACTAAGACCATAAAAATGAGGTTGCCAATACAACGATCAGAGATTAAATTGTTTGGAACATTAGTTCTACTTAATATTATTTTTTTGGGAATATGTAGGTTCTAGTGAAAATCGTATCAAGTTTGCCAGAACAAAAGAAAGGTAGAGGCCGCCCGCCATCGACTTGGTGGTCAAACATCGAAAGAGACCTTAGGAAAGCCCAATTGCCAAAACCGAAAACCCAGGACAGATCAGCCTGGCGCCAAAGAGTGAGGAGACCCGACCCCAGATAACGGGAACAGGGACGGATAGTAGTAGTAGTAGTATGTAGGTTCATAATTTTGGTGAAGAATTTTAACTTCTCTAGTCTTGTATTTTGTATTCAATGAAGAGCTTTATTCTAAGTATGAATTCTATAAGGTGTATGCATAATGTTTTCCGGTTTGTCATCTCAGAAGCGCGGGGCGGAGAGGAAAGCTCTGTCGACACACTTTCTGAAGGGCTCTAAACTTCGGCTTTCGTGGTCACCGTTACGACCATATTGTGGATATTTTTATTATTATTTATTACAAATATGCGAAACCATTTGAAAAACATTAATTTTGTGAACACACCTGAATCTAGGCTACTACTTATACTTGCTCGTATTAATCTCAAGTACTGCTTTATGTGTTAGGTTTAAGTTGGTTTAGTATATCAGTTGAACCGTTCTGTTTGATATGATAAGTTGACTTCGAAAAAATAAAATAAAAATACAATGATCATGCGATAAAAAGACAACTACTTAATTACTAATGTACAATTATTTAAAAATATACATTTCCTATTTAAGGCTTTTTATCAGGTTTTTCTTCAAGAAGCTATGAAAGACGTAATGGATATTAATTTCTATGTGTGAAAATTTCAGCTTAAGCAGCAACATATTATTATTATATATTTTAATAAGTTGTACCAAAAAAACTTGACATTACTAATTGAGAGCATCGGTGAATTAACAATAAGGCACACGATAAATGTCACCTCAAGTATAGGTAAAAGGCAGTACAATAGTAGAAAAATAAAATGGGTGACAAATTAAAATGTTACAATGAATAGCTAAAAATTTCAGATTAAAACAATTTAACTCAGTTAACACACTTTTGAAAAACTGCAGTAAATTAGTATTTTCTCTATTTTCTTTCTTTAGTAGTTTTTTTTTAAACTAAGATATCATAATGTAATGTAACCTAATTTTTATTCACTTGATTTATACAAAACTTGAATGTATTTTTTAATATCTATGTATTAATTACAATTGAAGAAGCTGTTTCACAGCCACAAGTATTGTATTGTTGTGATATTAAAATCATGATTTTTGTACACTGTAAAAGAAACGGCTGTTGGCATTTGATAAAAGTTTTTGTATATATATACAATTAAAAAGTATCGTGAGAGGACTAAAATATTATATTTAATTAACAAAACTCAACAATCATCGACGCGCTGAAATTTTCATTTCTATTTATGCTTAATTTTTTAATGAATTAAGCGGCCTACGTGATACATTGGACTGAAGATAAGTGATATGTCTGATTCCTGTGGGTAGTGTCGTAAAAAAAAGCCAGTTAACCTACTAGATGGATTGCGTAAGCGAACTGGACGGTACATCACATAGCTGAACCGTGCTACTTTTACACTACACTATAAAGCTTGCCTCTGTTGCGTTTGAATACGATTCGTCGATTATAAAGGATGGAGGAAATAGGATAACGGTGCTTGATAGCGCAATGCGTTCTAGCGCAAGAACTTCTTTAATAACGCAAACCGTTCTCCTGTCTGCGATCAACAATGTATCATTAAAATTTCACCGTTTTAGTAGAGCTACCGATCCCCGCGCGATTTGTTTGTTTACAGTAGATAAAGACGCTTTTCCAACGCAGGTGACATGTCTGTCTAGGCTGGATATTGGCAGCCGATGTCTCCGTCCCGCCCATGGCTGCTCTGTTCACAACTTTTTAGTATTGCGAATGGAAACTACGTAGACAGTAGAGAGAATCGGGGTCAACAAGACCATCGTCTATAGTAACGTAAGGTAGCAAATGAAAAAAAAACCTCGATTCACTTGTGCTACCGTAGGCGATTAATATTTAATCACTGCTTTTACATCTGGGCGAGTCTGGTTAGTTTAATAACAAATTACGGCCCGTGAAAATAAATTGCGTTAGTCTCGAGCTATGAGGAAAAAAAAACATTGTGCTCTTGTCCTGAATATTTTGTTCCACGTTCAACGAAAGTAGTTTTGAGTCGTCTGAAAGTAATCAAGGCAAATAATGACTGTTGACGCTTGACACCGTCCATTGACTCTGTCAATAAAGTTTACTTGTGGTTGAACGGTCTAAAAATTGTAAAAAGTAACTGTAATTTTCTAAATGATCGCCCAAAAAAGAGTATTTTTTTAATTCCTTAACTTATTTAGAGTTTATCCTTAGAATCCTCACAATATCTTGAGTGAATACGAACGTATTTTTTGTCGTATAACTGTTGTGTTTATCATACACTGCTATATTTGGAACTATATTCTCGCACTCCAGGCCCTAACAACCAGCCCACTTCTGTTGTCAAGCAAAAGATTGTTTTTTTATGAAGGAATGATTACTGGTGGCGCGATGGCCTTTCCAGTTTTACCAGCACAGGTGGGCAAGCAAAGGTTTAGCCAGCAGGGGCCTTTGATTATTAAGCTTTGGCTTATTAAGCTAAAGGCCCTTTAGGGGCCTTTTTACAATACAGTTGCGAACGTACGTTTCAAGGTTGTTATGTCTGTGAGTTCCGGTAACCACTTACTACCCATGTGAGCCGTAAGCTCGCCAGAAATAAATATCGCTACGACGCATTTTTAAATACATTATAATGAATGAATCTGCATGTTTGTTCACTTTGACTGCCTATTACATTTTACCCTAGTGTTGTGATACTTGGTAATTTTCTTGATGGCACTTCATTGAATGTTTCCGACAGTTTAATTGACACATTGACATCAGGCAGGTGGCGCGCGCCTACTGTCAACAGATATTTGTTATTCATATATTTAAGGATATTGAAGTATTATCAGGTGGGCCGTACGCTCGTCTGCCTACACGGGCAATAAAAAAAACAGTAGATCATGGCCAGATTCCACTAGTAAATTATTAAGTTAAAGTAATTTATATCAGTATTTATATGTTACAGTATTTTTCACGCAAAACTATTGTAATAATGTTCGCTAGTTTAATATTCAAAAGAATTTCAATATCATTAGATTTCATTGAAGCGAACAAATCCCAGAGGTACATCACATACGAGTGTGTGTCTTACGCAATGGCCTCTTCCAAACGTGTTGTTCGAAGGAGCATAAAAAGTAATATTTTATTGCGACTGCGCTGTCGTGTCCGACACAGCGAGCTGGGATGCAAAGTCATTAGTAGACAAATCTAATCTTAGTAAATAAATTCAGTTTAAAAGTTACAGAACATTGTCAAGAACAAGTTCGCTTTTTTGTTCGTTTCACAGAGATTTCCTGCCAATTAAACAGTTACAATGATTATTATTAGAAACTTAAGGCTATTTTATTATTATGATGAGTATTGATTGAATCTGTGATTAATAATTATGTAAATTATTAAACTATTCTAAATAATTATGTACTTCATTGAGGTTTAATATTTACTTCGAATAAAAAATATGCATTCAGTAGTAATAATCAAATTTTAAATCACATCAATCACCATCATCAATCATGTGTATTTAAGTAGAACACTGATTAGTATTCATTTTCGAACTACAGTGTGTCGCGGGTCAGATGTCATCGAGGCCGAAGGATAAGAAGCCCGGTATAGGTACATAGTGATGCGACTATGCCGGTATTTGAATCTCGTAAGTAGTTAGTGATTACCGGATCCCATATACATCTACACCGTAAATGCCACCACCTATCTTGAGATAATAGTTCTAAGGTCTCAATTTTTACAGTACAACGGCTGCCCCACCCTTCGAACCGGAACGCATTACTGCTTCACGGCAGAAATTATTATTATTACCACCACCCTGCTTATTTCTGCCGTGAAGCAGTAATGCGATTCGGCTTGAAGGGTGGGGCAGCCGTTGTAACTATACTGAGACCTTTGAACTTATATCTCAAGGTGGGTGGCGCATTTACGTTGTAGATGTCTATGGACTGCGGTAACCACTTAACAGCAGGTGGGCTGTGAGCTCGTCCAACCATCTATGCAATAAATAAAATAAAATAAAAAAATTCAAGGTGTTCACATGTTCACGAACGATTTTTACAATTAAAGAATAACATAAAAAAATTAATAAAGTCGACAGTACACCTAGTGTTGAGTGGAGCCCATAGATATCAGCAACGTAAATACCGCCACCCACTTTGGGACAAGAGTTGTAATTCTGAGTTTTATATTGCAAGCATTTCAAAAATGCATTACTGCTTTGCGGCAGAAAGAGGCAGAGTGGTACTACGAAGGTATGCGGGCTCACGCGACATCCTACCAGCAGTGAAAGGCTTTAAATCTGGAGATTCGAACTGGGTAGTATTCACGGTGCGGCTTGCATGGACTCTGTCAACAGTCGAACATCAGTGGATGGAGCTTATCGAATTAGCGTAGCTAAGAAAACTAAGATTTTACCCAATTCGAAGACAATATAATTGAACTACATATTATGAAGGGTTACTTAAACCTAAACGTTATTTCTTTTAAGAGATTTTGTAATTTAATCTGATTGTTAACTACAATGTATCTATTTTATAGCAATGGTTTTCAACGAAAATTAATTTAAGTAAGGTCACGTTGGCAAAGTTAGCACAAGTTAGATGTCTTCGAAAGCCTGTGTAAGCTGCGGATAATGGAAATTGAAGCTCGATTTGTGAATGAAGTGACGATAAACGTGACGATTTTAAAATTATTAATAAAAGTGCTTGATCAAAGATTGTGTTTTCTGTGAGATGATTTTTCGTATTCTAACCGTTTCTCGCAAGGACGTATTTGGATTGGCAGTAAATGAGTTATTGTCGTGTTAATTTTAAATAAAAATGAATACTGTGTATCAAGGGTGATTGATGTGTTACGATTTAATCTTTTAAAAAAAAAGAGGGTGGTTTTCTATTTTCAAATATCGGCTAATAAGCACCTTAGTCTTCCGTGGCCATGATTCTTCGGAAATAATAAAATGAAAAGAATAAACGTCAAATTCATCAGTAAAATTAGCTTGAATTATGATATATCGTTTTAAAATTGAAATCTTGTTGTCGCTATTTCCAAATAACTTTCCAAATACAAGCTTGTAGTAAAAACACGCGTATTTCTTCTATGTTTGATCCATGGAAGTGTAGTGGTTGTTTTAAAGATTATAACTATTGAAAAGGTTCTGGAGCAACGGTATACCTATTCTTAAAGCTTTATGATTTTTGTTGAAAAACCTCTGATTATTGATTTCTTTAAGATGTTAAGTTGCTGTAAATATTTATGTTACGTATATTAATACGAGTTTTTGGGAAGCTTTCATAGCGATCTACGTGGGACGAGGTTTGTACATAAATTACTTGAAGTGCTTATTTAATAATCTAGTTTTGTGCGGCGATGAATTAATTTTGTTTAGATGTTTTTTTACTATTCTACAGCGGAATCAATAAATGGGCTAGGAGCTCGCTCTGTGACATTTGCAATAAAAAAGACATTTTTAATTTTAAAATTTTATGATTAGCAGTGTGCGCCTTTTCGATTGGTAAGATCTTAGGCGCCCACTTTCCATTCCTCGACAAACATTCTCTTGACATTTGACTGCTGAATAGTGGAATGTCCGTTTGATGGGATGTGTGATTCGTAACGTTCACAACATCTTCTAGTAATAATGATACATTAGATAACATTACCGAAAACTTTTGTGCTTCGTTTCGTTAGGTTCATTTCGTTTTTGATATCCTTTTTTTTTGTAATCTATATTTATTGTATTCACATTAAACATTGATGGTGCTATGCTATACATGAAATTTAGTAGTAATTGAGTAAAGTCTATGTTACAACTAATTTATGTTAAAAACTACACAGTTTGTTTCTATATGCAAAATTATTTTTGAATACAATTTTACCGACATATTACAGTTAAATTTCTGATACCGTATGTAAAATTTGATAAAATTATGCCCGATGTATTAATGAAAAAAAATAGTCTTGTTTTTTTATAAATTTCGGAGTCAGACAGATTACACAGGAGTTGTTTTGGAATGAATCTAAAACTAGATAAACTAGTTCTACAAATAAATAAAGAGTTGTCTGTTTCTAACGGTTAATAAACCTTCTGATTCATATTGAAAGGCTCGCTACTATTACGTATATAATATAATAAGTAAGTGTATTTAAATACAGGTACCAATCACTCTTCTGCGACGAGGCAATCAAATGAATAAGACGGCGCGTCTTTAATAATTCAATTTTTAATTGTCTTATCGTGGCCACCGCTAATTACTTAACAGACCCCGGCCACGGTTAACACTACAACCATACGGCACCACCCCGAGGACGGAGAGGCGATCATCTACGTCCAATGATGCCGTTTAGGCCGCCCGGCTTCTGTCGCTGGTGTTCCGGGATACCCTGCTGGTCAGAACCAGCCTGCGAAACGCGATTTGGAAGTTCGTTCCAAGGATGATGTTTCTCGCATTTTTAAGAATGATGTGCTGCTGTCACATTATTGCGATATCGAAAGTGGAATCCACCGTGTTTCAAAGTGTTAATTAATAACAGTTTACTAATGGAATCAACCGTCATTACCATAATCTGTATCAAATTAACCGGAAGACGTTTACTACTGAACATAGGTTTCACACATACATTTTTATCCGTGTGCCTGCAACCTTGTCAAATCATCCGTCCACTTTGTTAACGGACGTTCCTCGGTATTAACCAAATTGATCAGACGTCAAAATAAAATCGTTTTAATTTGATTTTATCGTTAAGGTATCGAGGCTCAATCGCCTAGATCTTATGAGGTGACTTCTGAAAGGAATGCGTAGCAAATAGTGCGGATGAGCGCTTTCTTATCTACAAGACAGTTTTGGATTTAGTTTTTACATGCTTGTGACGCCGCCTCGTTGAGATCCAATTACTCGTGCCTGAAGGCGTACGAATATCAAAAATGGATCACTAAAGAACTTAATTTTGAATTTGAAATTCAGGGACGGCCCGTTCGTATACTTAAACTCACCATACTTACCATACTTACCACCACTATCGCATGGTATCAGAACTTTCTTCAATATTGTGAAGTGCTCGCCTCCCGTTCGCCAGTGAGAAACTATTAAGGACCGCTGGAGAGGACAAGGACTTGGAAAACATAAGGTGAGTCATGAGTGTTGTATTGTGATTCAGGATGTGTTTATCCATCATCACCGAGCCGCTAAAATGTCCCTACCGGTTTCGGATCGCGTCCTATATACATATTATTTGAACCATTTTCTAACCGCACACATGGTGTAGCTATTTACACCCCATACCAGTAGATCTCATTCAGGTCATTCATTTTTTCATAAGCCGTTTGATATTCAGTCGTATATTCTTTTGGAAAGCCTATTAGTATTTAAATCTCAATTATATATAGATTTAAATCAAAGCCAACTAACTCTGAGGCGTTGTTAAAGCCCCTCACTATATAAGTTTGTGTTTTTGCTTAACAAAAAAATTCATTCATGTTCTCTATAGTGCAAAGCGTTAGCGCAGATTGAATTTAAGCACATTTTAAATGTGTTTATGGATTCTATAAAATGTAAAAGCAATGACATAATCTGCTACGTAAGTTTGATGAACAATAAAATTATTACTGTCTCAAATATTCGGCTCCTTTGAGGTATCGGGCCCAGAATACCACCACTCCATTCCTTCCTGTGGATGTCGTAAAAGGCGACTAAGAGGTTCACATGGGAATAAGCAGCCGCATGTCTGAGAATAATACCAGCGTACTGCGCTCGCTAGCTGGCGGTTTCTAGTATATTGTTAACCCACAATTGAAAGGTAGTTCGACATGTTTGCCACAAAGCAGTAATCCGTTTCGGTTTGAAGAGTCGGGCAGCAGTTACCTATACTATAAAACGACCACTTGGAACTCACGTGTCAAGGTGGGTGACGGCATTTACATTGTTAATGTCTATAGGCTCCGTAAACCACTTAACACTAGGTGGGCACGAGCCATCTAAGCAATAAAAAAATAGGAGGTTAGTGGAATTACTATTTGATTGCCGTCATTCATATGAAACATGAAGTTGGAGCTCTATTTCTTTAGATTATGACTATTTAACACCCTGTTCTCAAAGCACCACCACGGTAGAAACACGCGATAGTGGTACAAACACTGTCTTTTTTTTTTATTGCTTAGATGGGTGGACGAGCTCACAGCCCACCTGGTGTTAAGTGGTTACTGGAGCCCATAGACATCTACAACGTAAATGCGCCACCCACCTTGAGATATGAGTTCTAAGGGTCTCAGTATAGTTACAACGACTGCTCCACCCTTCAAACCGAAACGCATTACTGCTTCACGGCAGAAATAGGTAGGGTGGTGGTACCTACCCGCGCGGTCTCACAAGAGGTCCTACCACCAGTAAAAAAAGTGTCTCTCACTACTTTACTTCTGTGTATTGTTTCTCAAATCTTTATAAATAAATCAACTGTTATTTGAGTAGGTAGGTACTTATGCTTAACAATTCTGAGAATATCAAGAGTGGTCCACTTGGATGAATAACATAAATAGTGCTGACGTTTATTAGATTATTTGTCAGGGGCTTCTAATTTACCTGGCACATTTTTCTATCAGAAAGATGGCATCAGGTCGTATTTTACCTACCATCTGACCTTGATGAGGTTATATTTTGTGTTTAGACCTTTTTTTTTTTGGTCAGGAGGAAATCGCCAGACTTCCGCCCTTTTCTGGGGATACTGGGCGGGGTATGTCAGAGTCGAACTGACTAAAACCTCCTGTTGCTCAACAACCAACGTCCAAACCTCGCATGAGACAGAACTCATGACAAGGCAAAGGGGGGAAAGTGAAGCGTTTAGTGCGGAGCACATCTCTCCCATCACCCTCCCCCTCGGGACGTCGGACTGGCGGTCGTCGGCGCCACGACCACCAGCCCTCTCGGTCGGCAGACTGTCCGAAGCCCGCCTAGATGGCGCCGGTCAGAGTGGCTTACCCTACGGAATACCCCGCTGGGCCAGAACCAGCGTGGGTCGAGGATAGCCGGCCTTCCATCACCCGGATGCTCTTGCGTAAAACGCGTGCATGTGTTTAGACCTAGGGTTATTTGAACTGGTACTAAAAAAATATATCACTTACATGTGAAATATATGTCTCTTATTCTGTATTAAATTTCAATTCGATAAAATATGTTTGCTGTAGATCTAAGACTTGCTAAATACGTTTAGATTGTCATTGTCAATGTTTAGTACTTTGCTATCGAATTAGGGTTAATAAAATAAAATAAACAGTGTAAAGAAAACATTTTGTCTTCGAATTACCTTGATTTTTGCTACGAAACTTTTTTATAATTGTTCGATCTTTTTGGCCTACTTATGGTTTATACTCGTAAGGAACGCGAACACTATTTGGGATGATTCCAGGAGCTTACGCAGATGCTATCTATTTTTTAAATTGTATAACTCGCCGTTGAAGTACCTAAGTGTATTGACCAATTTCCTTCAACCTTTTAAATCCTGGAATGAACTTTCCCCTTCAGTATTTTTGAAATACTATAAAATGTCTTTCAACGAGATTATATTTTATTTGTTGCATTCTGTAACATAGTGACTATACTCGTGGTGCCAATGTCCCTAAAATCGGTAACCATTTTTATTAGATCGCACAACTTCATCTGATTTAGTTTTTTGCTACAACAGAAAACATTTTTCTGTGACTTATATTATTCCTGAGCCCATAGACATTACAACGTGGATAACATTTTTCTGTGACTTATATTATTCCTGAGCCCATAGACATTACAACGTGGATGCCGTTATCCACCTTGGTATAAGATATTGAGGTATCAATTATATTGTGTACGACTGTTTTCTCTTCATAGTATGCGCCCGTGCAAGCTCCTAATCCTCCGGCTCATCCTAACACCAGTAACTTTGCAAATATAATACTTGTTTTCTGACTGATCATTGAGGAAACAAATTTATAATTAACTTCATTAGTAGTATCATACAAATAAAACACAATGTGAGTAGGAAAATCATCCGGTTGGCAGGACGAGTGAAGGTCGCGCCGCCCACAACTAGACAAATGATTACCTAGTGTACGTACGGATGACATAGCGCGTTTGCAACGATCTTGAGAATTATTCAAAATGATTTCTTATTTCTCAGCATTAAAGATGTTTATTTTTGCAATATAGATATGAAAATGAATAAATTGATTCTAATGTATGTACGTATTACAAATAATTAGGTCGACCGTTTTAGGATTTCTTTAAATGATTAATTGAAACACCAAGCTATATAACAAAAAAGCCATATTTGCAAGTATAGATACCTGATTTAGGCTTTTCAAATAAACATAAAAACATATGTATATATGTATATTTAAATATTTTTTTAAGGAAAAACAGCACTTATGGCAAAATACGTTATACTCATCATGGACGCTACAAAGTCTATCTCTAATTTAACCTTCCACTAACATGTTAGCAAAAAATTTCTTAACGTCTGGCCCCAAATTACGATTCCTTGTGCTATGGGAACCAGAGACTTATGAACATATTATCTACATACGTTTAAATAAAAACATGTTTAGATATTAAACACCGAGACCACAGAAATTTTTCGTCACACGTTTACTCAATGTGGGGGATTCGAAGCCATGACCCTCGGTTGAGTAGTCGGAGGCGTTACTGCACCACGGATATCAGTCAATAATCGCAATGTGCTTAATGAACAAACATTTATAAAGAGTGGATTCTTAAACCCACGTTGATTTAGGCTTCGGTAGAAACGAATTGACATAAATGTTGCTGCGTTTTTCCTTGATGTTCTTATTTTCTTTTCACTATTTTGTCACAACACAACATGACCTATGTGTTATTTTTTTTTCTACGAAAATTCTTAGCCCACTTGCGGTATAAAACCTTTTTATTTAACACCTAAAAGATTAAGGCACTTAGCCCCGAAGAAAACTGTTGTAAGTACCGCCTTATAGCTCACAGCGATTTGTTTCAGGCATCTTAGGCATCTTTAGGTAGCACCTTGGCTATTTCCCTGACTTTGCTCATGTCCGTGAGCGACGATAATATCCCTTTATCTAATGGGCCGTATCTGCATGCAATGGCAATAAATTAAATAAAGACCTGATACGGATTAAAACCGACTTCATACAATGAACGGTCGTTTTGACAATAGCAGTATAAGTATTAAGGTATTAAATTCTATCTAGTTATGTATTTTTGAATTTGTGAATGACGAACGAATAATGCTTTTCAATTAAAATACTGTAGGTAAACGAAATCAACGCCATCCTTGCATCCACTTCTAGCGTTTGTGAATAATTATTTTAAATGGACGCCAATAGAGTGGCGTCCAGACTCGTTTATTATATAAATTGCCTTTGTTCCAGAGCGAGTAATTGTCTCACATTAACGAGATCGTGTCCTCAATAGAGAAGTAGCATGGTGCTCCGAGCGCCACCCCTAAGGATGCCCATTTCCTTATAGCTGATTACGGCTCACGGACTAAAAAAGTACAATCATAGTGCTCTCCGGCGCGGAACGCACTGTCCTCATTTGAATACAAACGTAATGCGCGTGCGCACACACCCTTAACTGTACACCGAATCAAAGATACATTCTGATTTAGATTTTATCGTACGGCGTTAAGGCTCATATTACAAAACAACTGCGAAATACGTGCCCTCTTTTCAAAGTAGAAAGAAGAGGGACTCTCGCGTGCGAGAACGGGAGGGAAGAGCCGTCGAGGAGGACGGAGGACATTAAGGGCATTCACCCCGTACCCCGTGGGTTGCGACTAGCGGCTCTACAAATGATGTACAAGCGCATAGATGCCTTTCTCTATTTAGGTGCGCACGAGTTTCGAAATAGTGGCCGTGGAACTTTTTTGTTGGGAGGTGGATCCTGTTTTGGTTGCGTCAGCGCATGGCGATAACTTCGGCTTACTTGGACCCAGAAACAGGTGTTCGACTCTGCCGCCTTAACCACTAATATACATTTCTCTCAAATAAGTTAACATTCATAAGATAATTTTGAAATCTTCAATTAATTTTAGTTTACATTAACTTCCAGTTCATTAATTTCACAGGACAGGTTTTCTCATTAATCGATTAATGTAACTTTAATTAATTTGTGAATTATCATGTCATTGTGTTTTACGACTTGTTATCTGTTTTGTAAATTGCTCTTGATTTGTGATTCTATAAGAATTTCATAACATTGATGCAAGATATTCTTTACTAACATATTTTAATTTGCTCATAGATCCTCAAGCCGCCGAAACAGCTCATAGATATCTATCAGAAAGAGGAACCACATACAACATGAATTTGATTCATAAGAACGTCCCTTCGTGCTGTTTAACCTAATAAACTAAATCTACTATTTTAAATTTCTAAAAAAAGAATGAGCATAAATTATTACGAGGTTTTAGTTCAATCATTTACCGTACGATTGTCATAGCCCAACAATGTAGTCTAGGTAAAAATAGCAGATAATCATATGTATTTTGAATGAGGTGCGTTTGTAGACTCGAATTCAAGGCAACGAATTTAGTCATTTGGTGTTCTTTAGAACGTGATTTCGTAAAATTAAATTTAAATATTAAGTCCTATTTTGGTTCAGTGCAATTCCATTTGGAGCAAGGTACAACAAATTTTTGGCATCAGGAAATTTTATAGGCATAAAATAGTTCCGCTGAGAAGAGAATGTTATGAAACCCTAAGTAGATGCGTATGCAATGTACGAGTGGGACGTGTCTGAATGAATTCAATACAATATGTAACATGTGTTTGTAGAAATATTCAGAGTCCATATTATTATCTTTTTTTGTAATCCTTTTTCCATACTTTAATATCATAAATGTGAAAGTATGTTTTTGTGTTTGTTTCTTTCTTTAACGTCGAAGCGATGCAAGGGTTTCATGTGATATTTTTAAAGTTATAGTTTAGGTAAGAAGACTGAGACAGGCAACTTTTTATCCCGAAAAATATATATTTCATTCCCACGGGAAACTAACTTCTCTGGCATTTTTCCTTGACCAAGCGGGCGAAGCCGAGGCAAACAGCTAGTATTTAAATAAATTTCATCAGTACTTTTATTTATACTAAATTTTATTAATTTAATTACCGGTATTTTTATTTTCCATTCTCTTATTGTATTTGGGTCAATGATTATTCTCGAAGCTTAAATATTTAATTATTATTTTTCGGTCATCGAAAAGATGAAAACCGCTTAAAGCTATCCATGAAATAAACAAACGTCGGATTGTCATCTGGTCATCGAACCTAATAAAAGCAAAGGTAGATAAATCCGCTAAAGATACAACTATAATGGCCGGATAAAAGAGGAAGTAATAGTTTCTAAATAATCCCTGAACGCAACCCGCATGTTCTGATCAGCAGTTTTATTAGATAAATAAAATACTAAGAAAATTAAATGTACGGTCTTATTGGTAATATATTCAGTTATAGCGAAACAAAGACTGTACAGCAGAATTTGTTGAGTACCTACAACATTTTCAGATTATTATGAATAGGTGAAACAGAGCTCAAATACTTAGTCTGGCCATAAATACTGTTACAAAGGAAAACAAAAAAACTCTATGGCAAATAACATTTATTACTTTTACAGTGTGTTAGTTTCATACATAAAATTAATATGAAACAATTTAAAGTATAAAAAGCTTATTCGAAGTGGTCTCCATTGGCTGCAATACAGTCCTTTAAACGTTGAGGCCAGTTATCAATAGAAGCACGCACTCTTTCCATGGGAAAATGTTTCACTGCCAATCGTACGGATTGTTTTAGGGACTTCAAATTATCATGGCGTTTAGAGCAAGCCGTACTCTCTAAAACTGACCATAAACCATAATCCAGCGGATTAAGATCGGGACTAGACGACGGCCAGTCTTCAGCTCTGATGAAGTTCGAAACGTTGGTTTCCAACCAAGACTGCGTAGATCGAGCTTTATGACCTGGCGCCGAGTCTTGCTGGAAAGACCATTCTTGATTATTGAACATGGTGTTGTTAAAGGGCTTCACTACCTTCTCAAGAATGGTATCTTGATACACTTGTACCGATGTTTTGATACCTTTTTCACAAAAGTATGGCTCAGTCACTCCTTCATAGCTAAAATACCCCACCAAATCATCACTGAAGTCGGATAGTGCCCACGTTGCACTCTGTCGACTAAATGGGAAGCTTCCTTAGAGCTTTGAGCATAAATACGGTCATTTTGTTTGTTAAAATGTTGCTCAATTGTAAAAAATTTCTCATCCGTAAACAAAAATTTTCTATGACCTCGAAATGAATTCGAATTCTTTCCCTTACTGCTTTGACCACCTTTCGTACGAACTCTACGTGGACGGCCAGATCTCTTTCTGTCACAAACAGAGGAGGTCTCATTGCATCTATTAATAGCCCGGTATACAAACATTTTACTAATACCAAGCGTATTGAGAGTTTTAAAAATTGCAATTGGCTATACCTACTTTGTGTAATGCAATCACAGCGATTCGGTTCTCTTTATCACCCCACTCCATTTTAATATCGCAAAATATTGTACAATGTATTGGCGCCAAAATGAGAAAACTCAATGAGCAATCATATAAAAATGACAGATTCCAAATTCAAATGTAATATTTTGTTTATTTTTAATTGTAACAGTATTTATGGCCAGACTAAGTATATATTGGTAAATTAAATTCATTCCCTTATGTGTTAAGCGTAACAGGTTTGAAGTCTAGGCGTGTTATTAATACATAACGAATTTACAAAATAAATATCAGAGTTTAATAGGACATCATATTACACTTATTATTACATTACTAGACGTGCATCGCGGTATCGTAAACTTTAAATTTGTAATTTAGGAAGAATTATAACGTTCTGCATTTTCCCGGAGTAATAGCGTTTCTTGTGGTTCTCTTCTTTTACCCTACCTACCAATTCGCTGGTAGCCTAAGAGGCTATTCCAGTTAAGCCCAGACGCCAGTTAAGCCCACTAGCTCTAGCAAGAACAGTGCTTCGCATAATTTACCACCGGATCGGAATCGCGACCCACTGAGAAGATCCGGCGAGAAACTCAGTGGCCAGTTCTCTTCGGACCAAAAACTAGCAGTCGATTTACAGATTTTGAAAATCTCGAACCAGCAAACATACACTCGTATTTATTAAAGTAGATAGATAGTAGCTTGCATCGCCCAGATCATGTCGCTTATCATGATAAAAAGTATCCGATGTGTTAAATCCGGGTTATCAATATCTTTGTGAGAAAATTCACACAAAACCCTGTAGCTATTTGTGCGTGACTGAGTAACAAAAATTCAAACTTGCATACTCAATATATTTTAGTACAGATGACCTTTGGGCAAATGTTAGCTTAGCGTGATATTGACATGTGATGCGTAGAGAGAAGATGCACGTGACTAGATGTATGGAAACGGTAGTGCAAGGTAGAGGGGGAAGAGGTCGACCGAAAAAGACATGGATGGAGTGTGTGAATGACGATATATAAGAGAGGGGGAGTGAGTGTTGAGATGACGGCTGATCGAAGAGAATGAAATAGAAAATATCGCTTTGCCGACCCCACCTAGTGGGATTAGGAGACAAAGAATAAGAAGACCTTTGGGCTAATGTAGGAGAAAGATTATTAAATAGTGATGTTGTCGTTGTTACCTAACATGATCTTAGATCTATTTTAGGTTAGATCTTTTCAATTTATTAAAGTAGCCGATTAGCAATGTGGGGCCAACAAGATGGTGTACTTATTAAATATAATTCAAGTTTCCTTGATTGTAAATATTTTCGTAAGAATAGAATATGGCATTTAATTACGGGCAGTTGGGTGTGTTGTGAGAACGCACTTGTTTGGAAGGTCAGGCGTTATTCCTAGGCGATAGTGACTTCGATCTGAATTCTCGGTGTGGGCGTTGGTAATCATGTTTAAAAAATATATTTTAATATCTATGAGTTTCCGTACCTCCTTAACACCACACTTAAGAAAATGGTATTCTCAGAAACACAAATAAATAAATTTTGTAGCGTAGTTTTCGGATTTTACTATCGCTTTAAACTTTAAGATTTGTATTGATTATTCGACGTATCCATTTCCTTGTCTTTGAAAATAACGAGAAATTTAAATTGTCTTAACTCTAGAGACGTAAATTACAAAAGTGATTGGGTACTTTAAGGTGCAGTTGAGGTTAATGAGGATTTTATGCGAGATGAGGTCAAAGGCTCTTAGGATTTGCTTTAAGCTTCAAACGTTATAGTAAATTCCTTAAACGCGTTTGTAGGTAGGTTTTGTAAATGTCATAAGCTCCTCATTTTCAGCAGTATACTAAATTGCAATTGCAACAAAAATAGAAAAATAAAAATATCTAGCTCGCGTTTAAAATAATGAAATCTTAAATGTTTTTAAGAATCATAGAAGAATGTTGAAATTTGCGTTGTGACTCGTAATTAACGTTTAGACATTGCGTTTTTTTTTAATTTGAAGTTTTTATCAAAGTTATAATAAAGTTTGAAGTCGTCGGGGCCTAAAGGATAAGACGTCCGATGCATTTGTATCTAGCGATGGAACAGTGTCCGAATCCCGCAGGCAGGTATCCATTATTTTTCTAATGATTTCATGGTTCAATTCAAAGAAATCATGAAGTTTCTAACATACTAGAGGTCCCGCAGTAGTCGAAATTCGACTATAATTAATTGGAATTGTAAGTTTGTACACTATTATGATTGTATTTTATACTTCTATAATCACAAATTTCGCCACTATAAAAAATATTAACAAAGACAAACAATATTTAATCTATTCTCAATTTGACCACAGACGTTAAGAACAGAAGTTTGACAATAAGTAGTATGCATGCGTGTGTGCGTCAAATACGTGTAGTGTGTGTAATGTTTTCTTTATTGATTTAATGTAACTTTTATGCATTACTTTAAAAAAATATTAGCATTGTGCGCTTCTTCTCTATATTCTCTATAAGTGTGGAAAATTTCATACACCTCCGTCCGCGCAATTTTCGTAAAAAGGGATACAAAGTTTTTGCTTTACGTATTAATATACTAGCGACCCGTCCTCGCTTCACTTCGGAAACATTAAAACACACATGAAATAAAAAAAAAAAATAAAAAAAAAAAAAAAAAAACGTAGCCTATGTTCATCAGGGACTATGTCGGCTTCTAATGGAAAAAGAATTTTTCAAATCGGTCCAGTAGTTTCGGAGCCTATTCGAAACAAACAAACAAACAAATCTTTCCTCTTTATAATATTAGTATAGATAGTATAGATAGATATGTGTGTGTATATATTATATGACAAACATATCTAGCTAGATAACGAAATAATAAAAAATGTTTCAATTGACACGGCTTTTTAGAAAATGCTATTAAGCTGAATTGCCTTATATCAAATTGAAATGCAAATCCACAGATTTCCATGTAACAAAAATAAATGCAGATGATCTCAAAAAGTAATAAAAAATATCAAGTAACTTCATCGAAATTAAACAGAGACAAAGACAAGATGCTAGTTTGAGTTCAAACGTGAACATGCATAAAAGAATAATTAGTTTATTCCATATCATTCCATATTTCTTCAAGTACAAATGACGTGTATATTGCCCAATTGTATGCAGCCTGCAGCGAAATATATATAATGTACCTATCTGTAGTTTTCCATGGCATATATCGATCGGCGCAGATAACTAGGTACTGTGTCCTGGCTGGGGTGGGGGCTCCAGCCAGCCACCCCCCTGTCGATATATCGATAGTGCCCGCATCATGCCGCTTAATTGATGGGTGGTGCCCTATAACATGATTGCTTTATTTTAGGCAAAATTGAGGGCTTTGGTTCCCGGGTCATTGACATTTGTTTTTTATAAATCTTAACTTTAATCTAGTTTCATAAGATTTCATTCAATAAAGTATTATTACAAGTACCGTATTTGTAGGAAAAAGCATCACTGTCGCAGCACATGAAAGTCTTTACTATTCTCAAAAACACATAAGCTTCTTTAAATAAAACATATGCGGTTCCAAATTTCAATTTTATCGTCAACGTTAATGCTTAATAGAATGGACACAATAAGACGGCGGCAGTCTACAAACACAAGCAAAACTCAGACAAAAAAAACACAGTCGGTCACCACCCTCGCTGGTCGACGGTAAAAAGTACAAAAGTGGGCCACCTCCCGCCGTTCCCAGGAATGCTCGTCCCCTTCCCTCGCAGGGCTCCAGTAGCATCTCGTGGGAGCTTTTCACGAGCCTCATGCTTTTTATAGCGGCCATAATTGTGGACAACTGCTGAACACAAAAATAACTGTGTTAATTTAGTTATTTATGGTTTCGATCTGTAAATAGCGAAGTTTTTTAACTGTATCGGAAATGAAGATATCATAGAAGCAACTATAATATTTACGCATGAAGGTCATGGTAAATGTTAGCTTATAAGTTGCATTGCGAAGTGTGTCATCAATGTTCTTTGTGTAGAAGGTCATAAATAAAATCAATATTTAACGAGAATTCTATATGTAAAGCAGATAGAGGTAAGCTGCCTCTTACTCCTTTTAAACAAGAAATTTCTCCTTTCGCATGTGTATTAATTTGCAAATTTAGTGCCAATTTGAATAAAATCACGCCGTGAAATACAAAACTGCTTGTGAAATAGCAAACAGTGATTTTATGACTGTGATTAGGAGCTATGCCAAAACATTTTATTACCGTTGGGGGCATTAGAGCGAAAAAATATGAATGAATTCACTCCCCATGTCGGTGGTGCTGTCACGTGACACGCCGTGACTTGGTTGATGAAACATTGAAATAATCTTCACTGGAAGAGACAAGAACTGATATGTTTTTTATAGGTTTTTTAGGTTCAGAGTTTTAAAAATGAATAGATACTATTTTAATACGATCTGCATTATAGTGCAATTTTTTGGAATATACATATTTTGTTTTTTTTTTCAAACATTTCACTTTATACTTTTTTTTCGGCTGAGGAAAAAATTGCTTTTTTTTTATTGCTTCAATGGGTGGACGAGCTTACAGCCCACCTGTTGTTAAGTGGTTACTGGAGCCCATAGACATCTACAAAGTAAATGCGCCACCCATCTTGAGATATAAGTTCTAAGGTCTCAGTATAGTTAGTTACAACGGCTGCCCCATCCTTCAAACCGAAACGCATTACTGCTTCACGGCAGAAAAAAACGGGGTAGTGGTACCTACCCGTGCGGACTCACAAGAGGTCCTACCACTAGTAAGCAAGCCTGTACTTCCGCATACATCATGGGCGGTAAGGGGCAAGCCCATGTTGAAGCAATTGAAGCCTGTTGTCACCCAACGGCCTACGTCCGAGCCACGGATGTGACATAGCGACCAGCTGCAAGTGATGTGCATCTCACCTCTGCACCCAACGGGTTGCCGAACCGGACAGGCAGCTGTCAGTGCCACTGCCCCCACCATCAGGCCTCTTAGTCGGCAGGCTGCGATTCCGATCCGGTAGTAGATGCACTCGTAAAGCAGCTCCACTTGAGTACTTAGGCTTCTTCCAAGGGCACTGGAAGGGCACAGCTGTTAGCTAGCTTTGGATGAGCCCTTGAGTTCTCCCATTCCATATAAAAATAACTCATGTGTCTATATTATATAAAAATAGTAAAGTATAATAGAGGAAATTGTATATGATAGAGGAGTATAGAAGGAGAAAACATGTTGCGTCGACCGCAGGTGACTGGGAGAAAGGCAGAAGAATGATGATGAGCCAAGATACTTTAAAAACTAAAGAAGACGTAAGAAGTAAAATCTGCCAGAAAGTGTTGCTATTAAAGTTGCTTACACCACGTTTAACTCTTCGTATAATCAGAGATACTATATATAATCAGAGATATCATACAGCTACTGAAGATTTTTTTGGTGTCGCAAGCACAATTTCCTAGAACGTGTTAAATAATACCAATAACTAATTATTTTTCCAGTCTTCATATCGAGAGGCGAAAGGCAATTTGGTATAAGCAGAATTTCTGCCAAATTACAGGAGAGCTATTTAAAGTTTAAAATTTGGAAAAAATATCATAAAAAAAATATTCTTAATTTATTCGAATGGACTAAACTTAAATTGAAGTTCAATTAAAATCATCGAATTTTTGATGCTGATACCAAATAAAACCGACCTTTAATAATAATTATAAAGAGAAATGTCGCGTATTAAGCGAAATGTCGCTTAAGCCTTTCACCCCTCGAAATACTAATTCCTTCAGATTCCCTATTAACAAGATAAAGGCTCTTCTAGTAAACAAATAAAATCCACGAAACGTGGAAACCACTAGCACTTGTCGTATGACATCGAAACCCGGCGATAAGCGTCGAGGGGCGCGATGGCTGACAGGTTATTAAACCGGCTCGGGGGAGTGTTTGTTTTAATATTAATAACGATAAACATTCATAAACATTCGTTGGTGTCCGGTTACAATTTGTGGGAGGACACAGTTTGTTTACTATGATTTATTTATTATCCTGAAAAATTTCAACACAAATACTTTTAGTTAAAACGTAATATAATCAACGTGTTCTTAAAATAGTCACTCTAATTTCATAATGATACACATGTACATGTAAATTTAAAATCACTGTATTTATTCACTTGATTTCATTCGGATAAATTGACGACTTTATTGTTAAGTCTAGTATGACATAATTTGTGTCCTTGGTGAAAATATTGATGTGAGAATATACTTAAAGCTCCCAAAGCTCAGTTAAGTTTATTGAGCACAGAATTTCCAATCTCACAAGTTCTCAATCCTTAAGATTAAGATTGAATGAAATAAAAAATATGCTTTATAATATGTTTATAGCAAGCGGTTTTTTTTTGCGCAAATTGTTTTGATTTTTGGTTAATAACAGTGCTAATTACACAGTAAATAGTTTATTTGAGCCTATCACCCACATGCTCCGCCCTTGCACATCGAAAAAGCACCTCGGCTTCCGTGACAACGTCGAATCAATTTTAATTTCCACGGTTTATAGGGCTTAAAACGCTTCGAATACTTGTTTTTAAGTGGTGCTTATTGTTCTGTGAGTGCAGTAAATTCAGTTCAATACGACGGGAGTAGGGGCTCGTCGGTATGCGGGCAGGGTGCGTCATTCTTTTTGTTTTTGTACCGCTTCGACGGGGAGAAGGGTGTACCCACTTTTGTTTTTTAAGGTCATTAGTATTTATAGAGGACGATCGAAGATTGTATCCGACGTGTGCGCGTTTCATTCAACGATTAATCTATTTATGTAGGCCAATGCCAAAAAATATATATTAGGCGTGCAGAACTTGTGTCTTGGGATATTATAATTTTGTAGCTCATATGAATGAATGAGCTCACGGCTCACCCGGTATTAATTGGTTGTTACAGCCCTTTTTTTTACTTTTTATTGCTTAGATAGGTGGCCGAGCTCATAGCCCACCTGATGTTAAGTGGTTACTGGAGCCCATAGACATCTACAACGCAAATGCGCCACCCACCTTGAGATATAAGTTCTAAGGTATCAAATATAGTTACAACGGCTGCCCCACCCTGGGTGGGCTGTGAGCTCGTCCAACCATCTAGCAATAAAAAAAAGGCATTGATTTAAATATACTTAAACTCTCTGGATATAGGTAACTAAAGTAATATGACCGATATAATAAGCTTGTTTGTCTGTTTCACTTTGTATTTTTCTACGGAACCCTGTCTTTGATTGACCCCATAATTTAACAGAATATATATATTTAGACCCATAACATCAATTGGCAATGAATTTCTTTCTGTAACTTACGACTTTGTTACTCTGGCAGTTAATGTGTTAAGGAAAAAGAAGCTTGGCTTACATCGAATGAAATCAATCAATCAATTATTATTCCTTTTTGGTATTCGGTTATTTACGGTAGGTACTCTTGATAACTGATTCTTATCTCTAGAATAATACCAACAGTGTGAATGATTCGCGACTTAGTATTTATTATGTATACTAATAATATTATAAAGAGGAAAATTTTGTTTGTTTGTTTGTATTGAATAGGCTCCGATCGGTTCAGTACCGATTTGAAAAATTCTTTCACTGTTTGGAAGCTACACTATACCCGAGTGACATAGGCTATTTTACCTTTTTTGAAAAAAATTAGGGGTCTTTACTAAAACTCCAATAATGTATTGTAACAATGTAGGTGTAAAAAAATTACCAAAAATATTCTTTACATCGCGTGCCCTGCGAAAACTATTGATGATAGAATAAAATAATGTACTACGACTTTGTAGAACACATTATTATTTACAAAATGTGTCGTGACAGTGTATGTCTAACTATTATAGTTGTGCCTCAATAAGTGTTCTTTTATTTTAAAAAATAAAACAAAGTCAAATATTGTTGAAATTTTTGTTAAAAACCCGAGCGGAGCCGGAGCGGGCCGCTAGTTATGTATATTTTCTTATTTGAAATCACGTAAACACTAACATGTAGAAGAAGTGTGTTGGATAGTTAAATTTGAGGGGATTGGGTTCTGTACGTGATGAGGGGCTATTTAAAAACACACTGCTTCATTATAATTATATTTATTGCATATAGTTTGAACACTTTTACACCATTATAAAATTATTATCTTTATATTTTTTAATAAAACTCTGACATGTTTCTCTTGCTGTGTCTAGATGAGAAGTACTGACATTTTCTTACGAGAATACAATGACCTGTTTTTTAAACATTTAAAATAATTCTAATATTCGAAATTTAATCAAGTGTCAAGCGTTGCCTGCCATTACATTTATATACAAACTCCAACAAAGTGTTTTAATCATGAAAACAATGGATAATAAAATAACAACCGTACAACATTGTTCTACTCGTATGTACAAAATCTTTACAACGTAAGTGCTAATGCAAATTGTAAATAAACGATAGTCAATTTTTTGTTACTTTTTGCTATTAAATAAAAGAAATATTTTGAAACTCGAGAAATATGGTACATACGCATACATTCAGTTTAGTTCTTAACAAAAAAACGTTGAATATTTATTAATTCACTTGTTGCTTCCATTGAACTTGCGCCCCCACGTTTGAATGTTAATGTTTTAAAAGTGCTTTTAACATTAGAACTTATTACACTTAGGGGTGCCATGGGAGACTGCCTCTACTCGCTTCAGTACTTGGGGAGGACGATACTATATCAACTATGCAGTTAAAGAGCATGTAGTTCAATATCCCGTATGTGCTTCGAGAAGGTAATTATTGTGTACAAAAATTTTAGTTTTATGAATTATTCTAACCTAACAAATGATATGCGAAGACAATTGTCTCCTTTGTTTTTGTAAACTGATTTTCTTTTTCACATTTTACTTAAATAGTTGTACTAGTTTTAATATCTATATGTACCTATATAAAAATGAATTGCTGTTCATTAGTCTCGCTAAAACTCGAGAACGGCTGGACCGATTTGGCTAATTTTGGTCTTGAATTATTTGTGGAAGTCCAGAGAAGTTTTAAAAGGTACCTAAATATGAAAATGCTCGGAATTAAATAAAAATAACAATTTTGTTTTTCCTTTTATGTGTCCCCCGTCAAAAAGATTCCTTTTGTTTGTTTTAAGTTTAAAGTTTAGGTCTTTTATTTACCGATTGAGGCACTACGAAGTCTGCCGGGTCAGCTAGTTTTCAATATTTATGTTTTTAGGAATAATCTGTTTTTTTTTAACTGTCGATGGTAAAACAACAATTAAAATGTTATGAACCTAATTTTTTTAGGTTTCAGTGATAATTGTCGAATTTCATCATGTAAATTCAACAATGACATTAGAGGACCTATTATTTATTTTGTATGTAAAATTTTGATTGTATAATGTCGTTTATGTCACAGACAGTTGCGTTTCAATGATCTCAGTAATATAAAAAGCCACGTGCGAGCTAACCACGTGTTGCAAACAAAGTACACACGTACATACATAAAATATGAAGCTTCTTTAATAGTTTTACTAAACTAAATGCATATTTTTTGTGGAATATTTCACACTTCCGAATGTTAAAGCGTTCGTAATGAAATACCTAAATTCGATATACTCGTGTTTCGTTCGAGTTTATAGTCCGGTTGGGAGCGTTAAAATAATTTCATTACAATTGTACGTAAGTAAAAAATACAAAATAAAACCAGCCGTGTCCAATAGCGGTGGTAGTTACCTGCCTGGACGGCTCCGAGTTAGAAGGCATTTCAAAACAAAGAAATGCAGTCCTTGCTCTCTGTGAGTAGCCCTTGGCGAGAGCTCACAAAGGGCTGTGATTGTGAGGTAGGGGCGACGGGTGAGGGGGAGGGCCGACAGGGGAGTTGAACGACCCCGCGCCGGGGTGGCCGCCCCCTGCGTCCGCGCACGCTTGGGCGACGGTCTGTAACGTCCCTCATTCCCGTACAAGACTTTATAAATTCTAAATTCGCTTCGTTTGAAATTATAAAGATGTCAGTCAGAATCTGTACGCGGCTTTGTAAGTTGAATCTTAATTTAAAAAAAAAAACGAAATGGTATTAATATTAACTAATTCTTGCAAAATAACAATAAAATATATTTCGAGCTGATCACGTTTGTTCAATCCGAATATTTTTAAGTCTAAATGTTTTCGAAATTTGTCTCGGAATTATTTTTTCCGGCTCTTATTTCCAGAGGTCGCAATTTTACAAAAACAAATTATATAATTATTTATTATAGTTTCGATAAGTTTATGTAAAATTGTTGCAGCATACGTAAGTTATTACACTTTTATACTGATTCTTTTCATGCATCTTCCGGGTGATTCTCAAAATATTGAATGAGTCAAGGATCGAATGAATAATAACAATGAAAGTCAATGTTTTGCTTATAATGGTTTCATATAAAAAGTATTACTTAGGTCAGATCCTCTGCCCGCTTTAAATCAATTCATTTCTTAAATAGAAAAATCCGGTTAGTTACACAAATTCTCCTTCTCCAGTCGTGCTCCTCATGTCTGAGGGTCGTGACGACCGCCATTCATGACCTTCATCGTCACGATGCTGAGCCCTCTCATCCTGTCCAAACGGTGGTATCAAACACTATAATTGGCAAATAAGCAGTCGAGGTGACCACACAATCATTGTTTCTTAAGATCATCTATGACATGAATAATAAGGTGACCTTGTGCTTCAAGCTACCGAACCAGAAAATTATTTTCTCAATGAGTGTGGACTTAGTGGTTGGCAGTCTCTAAGCTATTGCCCATATTTCACAGTTACCGTTATCACTTAATAAGTGGGTCATGCGTCTTGTAGTCTATTGAATATATTTGTTTAAATGTTACTATTTTTAAAATTTATTGTTTCCGTATCATAATATTGCACATCGTTTTGATAGCTATTCTATTTAAGTCCAAATTATTAAATACTAACGACCCGCCCTCGCTTCGCTTCGGAAACTGTAATTTATTATTGATTTCTCCACTATTTAATGGATGTTATTATACATATAAAAATTATAAACCTTCCTCTTCAATCACTCTATCTATTAAAAAAACCGCATCAAAATCCGTTGCGTAGTTTTAAAGATTTAAAGCATACATAGGGACATACAGATATATTGGTAAAGCGACTTTGTTTTATACTATGTAGTGAAGTAGCATTTCGACGCTAAGACAGTATGTTTAATATTCATATAGATATGTAATCATAGTCTATCAGATTGATTGTGAGCAGGGGCTCGCGACCCCCGGTCACAGCCGCGATCCCTCGCCGGAAGAAGGGAATTTGCATCACAATCAAATAAACCCCGGTTAGTGTTCCGGCATCCCGCGTCCCCCACATGCACCTTAGTACGTTCCCCATAAATTAATGTACTGTGAAAATATCCGGTTAATTTTGTGGTCTCCGTTTTTACGAACATTTTACTAATAGCGTCGTATTTAATTTCAAAGTTATTATGATTATACGTAAGAAGGTAAATGTGTATTTTTAATACGCTTTTATTAGCTTCAGACGTATGTATGTTTATAACGGAATCTTTGAACATGATTTTGACACCCTTCAAAACGTCGGATTATTCGAAATTTGGTATACTTATTAAGGGCCGATGACAATTCAATAACAAAAATAAAAATTTAAATTCAACTAAAAAATTAAAAACAAATAATACTTTTAAAAAACTAACAAAATACGTTTTTATAGAAAATCCAACTAACAAAATAGAAAATAAGTTTTAATAAATTTTAATTAAAAATAGTGTAAGAAAAAATGATTTTATTGTAAAAAAAAGCGTGGGATGCATTTAATTACATTTAAAATTATACAAACTAAACGTGTGTTTTCGCTAGTCGAAGAATGAAAAGAGTCGAAATTATCAAGTTACTTGGTTTTAGAGCATATTCTAAGCTGAGCAGGTAGAACTATCCACCTATTTATCTCAAGAAACAATTCTTAATTACGTTTAAGTAACACTTTTAAGTTGTTAATTTAAAAGTGGGGTAAAACAAAACTTAATCACATAATTATTGATAAACAAACATTAATAATTCTTACAAAATCAAAATCTCTAGCCAACTTTAAACTGTAATGAAGTAGTTTATGAGTCAAACATAATTGCGTGGTAATTATTTGTGATAGTATATTTTATTGAAATCGAGTCACATCGCCCGGAATTATCATACAACGTGAAGTTTTAAATTTTATTATATAATATGCCAGCTACAGTTAGGCTTCACCACAATATTATGGAACAGTTCTTATTTACCACCGCTGATAATTATTCCACGGCATTGACTCATTTAAAATTTAAAGCAAGAAGTTACTTAAGTTAATATCTTTTTTTATTAAATGTTAAAAAAGATACTGAACTGACTCAAACTTAACCATTAAGTGAAATATAATTTTGTTTTTATTTTTCTTATTCGGTCATTTTGATCATATCTATACTAAGCGTTGGTTAAAGTTGGCGGCATGAACACTGGTTTATGTTGGTCATGGCCAATCATTACTTTTCAAGGCTTAACGATGAAACACGATTCATCGCTCTACTGATGTACTCCATACAGCGACCAATTGAAGGATTTATTTTGTCCTTGAAAGTAATCGGAGGGTTGATCGGATAGATCAGTTTTTGAAATAATTCCTAATTTTTTTATTGATTATTGAAGGATTACTTAAGTGGCCCGGAGGCATTTCCAGTTTCACCAGGACAGGTGGGCGAGCAAAGGCTCAGCCAGGAGGGGGGATTTGCTAACAGCTACCCGAGCGCCTCCAAAGGAGACCTAACAGCTCAAGAGCAACTGCTTCGCGAATGAATCTACTAGCGGATCGGATACGCGACCCGCTGAGAAGATCCGACGTGAAACTCAGTGGACTGAGATTTCTTAATTCTGTTACAAGAGCTACTTTAGTTAGTCATCGTGGCCTTGCGGATAAGATGCCCGGTGCATTCGTGTAAAACGATGCAACGGTGTTCGAATCCCGCAGGCAGGTGCCAATTTTTCAAATGAAATACGTACTTAACAAATGTCCACGATGAAGGTGTAATAACAAACAAACCCGAAAAATCATGTTTAAAAACTAACTCAATCACTTAATAAACACGTGCATCCATAAAATAACATCGAATTGCAAGGAAACATTCTCGTAATATGCGCATCATTTAAATGTGGTAACGCAAAAACTGAACAACTGTTACTGCAATGACAATTTGTGAGTACATTGTAGAGGTGCGGTGTGATCACACAGGACGCGAGGGAACGTGTCCTACAATAATCAGAAGGTCACGGCAGGGTCCGCAAGTCGGCACGATAAGCGCACTACACTCTACTAACCTTATGGAGCGCGCGTGCTATTCCGTGTGACACAGTGCAAACAACTTACCGATGATTTAGAGCTCATTTTAATTTTGTTTCTCTTTTCTTAACTGTAGTTTCGACGGCTAGATTATGGTCCGCCTGATGTTAAGTGATTGTAACAGTCAATAAATATCACAACGTGAATTTCTTTATCCACTTGGAGATATTAGAAGCTTGTTTGCTTACGTAGACGTATTATACAGAATAAATAAAAAGTTATGTTTTTCGCGTATGAAAATCATTATTTAGTTCGAGAACGTATCGTTTGAACGCGAAAGACTGTTTGGTTTAAGCGACATTTATCTTTATAATTAAATAATAATTAATTAATATTATTAATTAACTTATAATTAAAGGTCCGTTTTATTTAGTATTAGCATCAAGAATTTGATGTTTTCATCGAACTTAAATTATGTTTACACCACTAAAATAGCCGAAAAAACTTTTTTCATGATATTTTTATTTTTATTTTAAACTTTAAATAGCTCTCTCGTAAAGTTTCAAAAGGCTTAAACCAATTAGCCTTGCACTCCTCGATATTATATTCGAAACATATATACTTATAAATTCTCCATATTTATGTATATTCTTATACTGCTTTATCATTAGTAAAACAATGAAAGGTAATCCATAAATCAAATAATGTAAACTCGTACACCGAATAGATGGTTAAAATTTTGTACATGATTCGTAAATTATTTAAATCAATCAGAAAGGTGGAGCCGCAGGACACAGCAAGTCTTTAGTTACATTTAATTTTAATATATATAATTACTAGTATAACTACTGTAAGGCGCGACACTGTTTGACTGTCATTAATAAAATAAATTTTTTAAAGCAAATTGAATTACTTTTCCTTTAATACGCTGTATTTACAATTCTTTGTTTCGCATGCATTTATACTTAAGGTTTAGTTTGTTCGCTGTTAATAATATAATATTCATTTGTCTTTTAATGAAAATAATTATAGAAAAAAAAATGGAATATGAAAAAAAAAATTAATATGATCATTCATTTAGGTACTAATTAATAATGTTTAAAACAGAAAAAAAGCAGTTTAAAATTTTTGTGTTTCTGAACTTAGTTGTAATTTTCCAACTGTTTTCTTCCTATTTTGGAGTTGTTGAATTGCATATTTCGGTTTCCCATTATGGTCTATCGGTTCTATTTTGATAAACACGAAATTGCCTTTGGAGATTGTTTTACATGCATTTTACTTATTCCTTCTCTCGAAATAGACTCCGTTCACAGTTTTCCTAGCCAGTAATGAGCTTTTCTTAACAATTGATCTCCTACAAGTTTGTGGTTTTACAATAATATTCGAACGTAAATTGAACTACTTATTTCTTGTGAATAAAATTAAATAATTACTCATTTATTTAGGTAAGTTCATTTACAAAGTTTATTTATATTTCTTATTTTTTTTATAGTTAATATTTGTTTAACCGACTTAACTTAATAGGTGTGTATGGCTCTAATAAAGAATTAAAAAAAAAACTATTGTTTAAACGGAACGCATCATAAATATGGCGTCGGCGTAAATCCTGAGCAATTTCCGCAGTCGGACGACGCGCTATAGAGGTGTCATCTACACTACAGTAAATTTTCCCGCGCGAGTGCGGTGTGGGGGCGGGGGAGGCACGAGGCGCTGTCGCTCTAGCTGAGAGGGCGAGGCGGTGCGCACCCGCAGGGGCCTCTCGCCGCTCGCGCAGCCGCCGCACAGGGCTCTCTGGGGACTTTTCGCTCTTCAACTCTTGACGTCACCCCGACGCGATCTATTCGCTACACACACACACACACACCCACACCCGTTGCTATGTGCACAAATACTGCAATTATTAATCTTGATGTAACGTATTGTTGTGTTCAGATTCACAATTGAAACTTTTTTTTTCCTACCTAAGCTGATAGATAGCCTTGAGAGGCTATATCAGCGTCGCCTTAACTAGTAGCTGAGCTCACGGGGCTCAAACCTGATGATCACAATTGAAACACAATCTGTTGGTCGCTATTCTATACTTAGTTTGACACAATTACCTACCACATTAAATGTTTTCCTCGTGCGAATGTAAACAGGAAGCTTTTAATATAAACTCTTTAAATTACTCGTAGTGTTTTATTTCAACATCAGATGACAAACTGGGGTTCGAATTTACTTAGCTGCGTCCCTAGCATTGCTTATATCTGTAACTGATCAGCTAGTTACTCTTGTGTCTTTTCTGTAAAAAAGAACTCATTGCTGCAACAAACACTGAATAAATTATTCACTTTATCTCAATGTTCTCTAGAACGGCGACTACACAACGACGTTCCCCCCGAAACATCTCGAACGCTCCGAGTACCGTGAAGCCCTTTCTCTAATTAAACATTCCTACTTTTACGATATGAACGACTATAATACCTGCTGAGAAGTAGGAAAAACTAACGGTGCAAAGAATGATGAGTGCGCCTTTCGGATCCACGCGTGTGGGACGCGTTTGCGCAAGGCGAGTCCCAAGACGCGGACGTAACCGAAGCCGTCGGGTCGCAAGCCACGAAGAAAGGTGGTCATCTCTGCATAACGCCAGTCATGCTTTAGGTACACGGCCCACTATCGCCTTAGTTACATAAATACATTCAAAACTACTTGAGAGACGGCGAACATGTCCGTCCGTGCTGGTCACTCACTGTTACTATCGTTGAATCTAAAAATAGAAATTGGTGCCACATTTATCTCGAATAGGCTTAATGTTCGGAATAGGCCACCATCGGAAGCCCTCCAATCACCTGCGTCGGTTCTAAGTTAATACACGTGGAACGTGAAGGCTTGCGCAATAACGCCTGGGTTCGTAGCCATACTTTCCTTGCGGTCACTACCCTTCACGGGCAGAAGGACAGTTAGCCAATGTTTGGTAACAACTCGAATTCCGAACAGTTTGTGAACAGGAATTTCACGACGCTTCGCTGTTGAAATACTTAAAACTTTAAGTGAAAATACTTCAAATACATCCATTCGTTGTGTCAAAATCAAACATTACATTATCATAAATTGATCAAATAATTCACAGGATATCAATAATGAGATTAATGAACCTTATTTTTGCGAATTGATTTCAACAAGTAAATTCTGAAAGTTTATACTTTGCATTCATACTTCGTAAATTAAATAGCAATTATGCATATTTTTTAAGAGATGTATGTGGGGGTGAAAATGATAGGTAGCCAGTGAAGGTCATGATTATCATACAATGGCATCGGCCCGATCTGTATGTCGGTGCGTCCATCGTGCTGTCCAAATCGTTCGACAGTAATCGTTCTTACGTAACTTATTTAAATAGATACTAAGTTTCTTGAATGTTATCACTGCCGGACAAGCCTCTTTCATTCTCAACCTATCAAAATTTTATAAAATGTAATCTACAGTGTTATTCTGATACCCACGAAGACAGAAAATATAAAAGCCGCTATGTAAATATTGATAGTATTCGAAATATTCTTTGTAATTTATATTTTAATTATTATTTTAATTTAGATGTAGGTAACATCTAATACGTAATAATGTAAAAAAGCAAGACAGAACTTTGAAAAAAAAAACAATAATTACAAATATAAAAATTAAACCTGTTTCACGTTCTAAGTTTGAAATTAACGCAAAATTAAGTAACGTTTTTTTTTTACCGCGAGGCAATCTATATGTCCCGGTTTAAATTAAAAACCGTTCATACAATGACAATCGAAACTTCGACCTGGTCTGGTGGTGGCATTCACATTGTGAATTGCGAATTGCTCCGGCTCCACTTACCGACAGTTGAGTTTTTGCTTCTTATTTACGGCAATACAAAAATCGTACTTACTTCAAATGATATAAATAAAAAAGCATTCGTAGAATGTAAAATGTTACGTTTTCGTAGAAAAATAGTTCAGTTATTCTAAGTATGATGCAGCTGCATAAATTGAAACAGGTTCTCGTGTTTAAATTAGTTGCGAGGCAAACTCTTCCGGGCGTAAAAAACGGAGATTTTGTCCCAAAATCCAAATGATTAAAATCATCAATACTCGTGTCGCAATGGGTCGATGACCCCATGGAACCACCCTGATTTCACATCTCTTGTCTCTGTCTGACTCGCGGTAAATGTGTAAAGCTGTGTCGCTTACACGCTTCATTCTCACGTGCGTGCGCGTTGCATTATACCTCGGGGCCATCAAAACTTCTCTAGGATACAAAAGATTACACAGATTCATATCTATGAAACAACACACAGGTGTACAAGGAGAAAGACCGAAATACAGAGACGTCTGTGACTTTTAGTGCACTTATTAGTGCGGTATTCTGTTACATTTATTAGGTTTCTGATGAGTTCGTTTCGCGAGTGAATATATTCCATTTTTTTTACGACATTACACCGTCGCTGTAATCTGCGGTTTTTAAGAAATAGAAATACCCTATGTGGGTTAGGTAATTAACCAGGGGTACCTAATGGATAATTTACAAAGGGCAATGACACTTGTATCATTTGGAAACTAGTTTAAAATAGCCCTAAAAGCATCATTTTTGTTCAAGCAGCTATTTAAAATAATTTGAAAATATAGGTGATTTTTTTACACTAAATAGACGGGTTCAGTTACAAGAGTAACTGCGAAGTGAGAAATGCGACATAAGTACGTGATTTATGTTTCGAATTCGGAGAGAGATTGGGAATATTTCTTTATTGAAAAAAAACGCAGCAATAGATACTAGAGATGACCTCTGCACCGGTAGCGAATGGGTTGACGGAAACACTTCAAAAAATCCTAGCAGCCCTACCAATGGATCTCACTGTATACACTACAGAACCAGTCCTAAAAATTCAATGTAAAATGCAATGCCACTCATTCGGCGTCCAGCGCCCATGAGCGTCCACACATGTAAGCAATAAAAAAAAAACTGTTCTTTTTCTTTATTGCCCTTGTAGATAGACGAGCCACCCATACGGCCCACCTCATGGTGAGTGGTTACCGTCGCCCATGGATTTCAGCAATGCGAGGGGCAGAGCCAAGCCGCTGCGTACCGAGCGTAAGTATGAGCGAGAGCCACGATTTTCGAGACTCAAATATTTTTTAGCTTCAAGTAAAATTTATTTTCATTTTTCATTAGACAAATTGGTACCTGCCTACGGGATGCGAACACCGGTGCATCGCTAGATACGAATGCACCGGACGTCTTATCCTTTATTTAGGCCACGACGACTTCTAAACGATCTAATTATTCAAAATACTATGAAATCGACAAAGTTCTTGATCATTTTCAATATTTATGTTCTAGTACGACACTTAGGATAACAGTGTAAACTTTATAAACGAATATGTTTCAATATTATTTGGTTCATGATTAGCAGCGTCACGTGACGCTTACAAAATCGGAATCACGGTTCCCGTATTGGAAAAGTGTAAATGGCGTATTAGTTTTTTTCTTAACAACTGTACTGAAATGATCGTAAATACGAAAATTGTGTTTATGTTCACCACAGTCAGGAGCAAATTTCCAGTGAACAATGATCGTTTTATGAGTTACGGAAAAAACTTTTCATATATTTGGTAACTAGAGGTTTATTTCTGCCGTGAAGCAGTATTGCGTTTCGGTTTGAAGGGTGGAGCAGCCGTTGTAACTATACTGAGACCTTAGAACTCGTATCTCAAGGTGGATGGCGGCATTTACGTTGTAGATGCCTATGGGCTCCAGTAACCACTTAACACCAGGTGGGCTGTGAGCTCGTCCTCCCATCTAAGCAATAAAAAAAATTAGAAGTATTGAGAATAGATATCAAAAATATTCTGCAAACAGAAGATTTAGTTTTTGAATGGTTCAATGATAAAAATGCGTTATAATGCCAGCCGGCTAAACTCAGATGCATAGACCGTACCGGCATGTTTTCGGAAGCCAAAAAACTCTGCGCTCACCTATGAGACCTTCTCCGCAAACTGCTGGAAACTAGATCTTCAAGCGCGTTAGAGAGAGATAGAGACATTTTTCGGACAGATGCTTCGTATACCTCGGGCTTAAACGTAGCGTCCGTAGCACTCCACATCTCACAATACGAAAAGATTATCTTATTCCTCGTAGCCGATCTTTTACCAATATTTATTCACAAAAACAACACAAGCGCGTGTTCTTTTTATTTGCAGTTGTTGCAAGTCTTGTTTGCTGTTTTCTGATGTAACTTCTATAAAATCTGTTCTAAATTAACTAATACAATGTCAATGTAACCTTAATCTCTAAACGGCTCTTTCGACTTCCGTCTTCCAGGATTTAGTAAGCGGTCAGTGACATTAATTTTTTTTTTTGTTGGACAGACCTCAATTTTCATTTCGGATTAATTTTAAACTTTTGATATAATCTTGCTGTTCTAATAATTATATTAAATAATTTGACCATATGATTTCGTTATACTTTTTAATCCCTTGTGGTCAGACAAGCGTAAGGCTCATCCGTGTATGTATTCATCATGGACAACATTAATGCCAGGGGCACGGTCAATTAAGCGCTTTTTTTATTATTTTAACGGCAAACCAGAGGCAACAAGTTGATAAAACATTATATAATTACATTGATAAAACGTACCCTTCAAATAAAAAACGCATGGTTGCTTCTGTGGCAGATAGAGAAGGACAGTAAAGTACCACGCAACCCCACAACACTCAAAATATTTGAAAAACAGAAATATTATAATATATCCGCAGTTCGTTGACATTTTGCGCTATAGGCGATAACCATTGAATAATAGGCTCGGTGAGCACCAAAAATCATTTACAATCACCAGACAGACAACAGTAAAATAAAAAAGCAACGAACAGTTTTACATAATGGCTCTAACATTTAATGCAACTTTTAACAATCCTATGCCCCTTTCTTTTTAATTTTTGTGAGCGTATAATACCGTAACTTAACACAAATCCGGCGTTAATTCTCGGTTCGTAGTTAATTCAGCGCAACTTTGCTTGGGAAGTCGAAATAATAGAGTTTTAAGATAAGATCGTACCGCATTGTTCTTACTGGTTAAAGATCTTTAAATATTATGTTTTCAAAATACGTTTACTTTTTAATTTTATTTGCGTTTTATATGTAATTTATTTGCTCGTTGTAATAATTAAGTAGGGTGCGTCATAATAAATTTGGAAATTACTTAGCCATTGCGAATTGTACTTATGTATTCTTTGATATAAATCTTCAGTGGTAGCTTACTTATGTACTTATGTATTCTTTGATATAAATCTTCAGTGGTAGCTTTCGATTTTGTATGAGGAAAAACAAAAAGAACAGTTTGAGAACAAATCATAAAAATAATTTTGGTGATATAAATAGACATGTATTTGTCAGTGGTATTATGACAAATCATTTTCCGAAATCTACAGAGTCAATGTTCATCCATCAATGGCGATGAATATACAAGAATTATGGAATGCCAATCAATGTGTAATGAAACCCATGCTTTTCGTATTTCTTGATTGTGATTTCCTTTTTATATGTATTATTTCAAACAGGCGTTCCCTTTTCACGGAAAAGGCAATAAAATTCATAGAAATTTCTCTTTCAGTAACGTCCAATCACAAAACTTTATCTCGGATATGTGAATCTTAACCGTCATAGTTACTAAGCGTATCCGTGCTTATGTGGTATGATCTTCAACATTAAGCATGTTAGTGATAGATAGTCTTCACTTAAGTGCCGTCTTAATATAACAATATTGAGAATTCAAATCGCGTGCTTACTAGATCGTCTGATCTCGAACGTATGGCGTGTCTACCTTATTTAGTCGGTTGTTAGTGAAGCGCAGGTTGTGCTAGGCCGCTAAAGATACGTTTACATCAGAACTCAATTGACGCGGCAGATCAACATAACATTAAACATTTTGTGTATAAATCAACTATTCAAAAATTAGATGTCACAAAGATGGCAGAGCTTTTTTTTTTCCTACCTAAGCTGATAGCCTTGAGAGGCTATTTCAGCGTAACCTTAACTAGTAAGCTCACGGTGCTCAAACCGTAGTGATGCTAGGACTGACCCTAGCAAGAGCAGTGCTCCGCAGAAACTACCACCGAATCAGAAGCGCGATCCCCTGAGAAGATCCGGCGAGAAACTCAGTGGGCTGTGTCTATGGGTTAATTCGCTCGTCGAGCCCTTCGTCGCAAGTGATAGGTTCGACGACGACGGTGACCGGTGCTTGTGGTACCTAAAAGCACCGTTAATAGATCGGGAGGTTCCGCAATGACGTGTTTTGGGCGACGTCGAATGTTTACCACCATTCGGTCTACAGGATCGGGTATGTAGAGTATGGACAGAACAGATGACAGACAGACAGAAGACACGGGTAGACGACGAAGATTATCGTAAAGACCCGTCATATAAAATACTTTATTCCTTCTTGATGTTGATTTATATTGAAATTTAATTAGAGTATTCGATAATTTTAAGTTTTATTTCTCCATTAGGTTTTTTCATTCTTTTTCTATCAAGTATTTAACTCAAGGATTTGAAGCCGAAATGTTTTATTTTTTTTAATTGAAATATTCACCATCTATTATTAAATATCCAGATTAGTTATAAAAAAATACTAAAACCATATTATTATCATTCAAAATTAAATTATCGACTTTTTTAAATCAAAACTAGATTTATTTTATTATTATTTAGCTTCACTTGAACGTCCCGCTGTTTGAGCTCTCGTGTGAATCATTACTTATGGTATGTAGGCGTCGCCATTCAAGGTCTCGCGATGGTGGTGGCAGAGATTATTTCTATTTACTTGTTAACTACCTAGATGTTTTGTAGGCTTGTACTTTGTCTGTTTACATTATAAGCCTTTGCTCGTTTTGCCGAATCGTAAAATGCTCGTTAAAGGGCTTTGCACAAACAGCCATTATGATTGCAAAGAAGATTTCACAACATAACACCGAATAATAAAATAACATTCTGGGGAAAGTGACAGCGTTTAACAAAATCGTAATCTGTTTACTTATTGCTTGATTACATTATGTTATTTTTTGCTAAAATTTTGTATTGTCAATTAGATTATAAACATTCTAAATAATAATGTCGTTTGAATATTCAATACTGTTTAATGAGTGAGTTTTCCGTCGCTGACACTATAGCGTAATTGCACTGATGTGATTAAAGTCTATTTGCAATACTATTTTAATTTGAGAATCAGTTATTGGTGCTAATTTTACTATTAATGAACTCAGTATGATTTAAGTTTAAATAAATATGATGAATAATGACCAACTCATAAATAACAGCGAGTTCTGAAATTAATTTATGTACTTTAGGGCCACTGCGCAACTCGGGTTGCGGGATTCTATCATTCAAGGGTGTCTCATGTTCCAGACACCATGGACATACTATGTCTACCTTTTTTTAGGATTGAAGGATTACTGGTGGCCCGGAGGCCTTTCCAGTTTCACCAGGACAGGTGGGCGAGCAAAGGCTCAGCCAGGAGCACCTCCGAAGGAGACCTGTCAACTCAAGAGCAGCTGCTTCGCGAATGAATCTACTACCGGATCGGAATCGCGACCCGCTGAGAATATCCGGCGAGAAACTCAGCAGGCTGATGCATGGGTTAGGTTGCACGTCGAAGTCTTTGACGAGTTCGACGAGCACGGTTACCGGGGTCCCTAAGTCTGCTCCTAGTGTTAGAGCTGAAGGCGTCTAATGCAAAGGTTATTGGATCTGATGGATCCGTCAGGACGTGTCTAGGTGCAAGCATATCCAGCGATGCAAGGGTGTTCGAATCCCGCAGGCAAGTACCAATTTTTCTAGTGAAATACGTACCTAGCAAATGTTCACGATTCACTTTCACTGAAGCAGTAATGCGTTTCGGTTTGAAGGGTGGGGAAGCCGCTGTGCTGAAGAGAGGAGGAGGAATGGAGACTTTCGAACTCATGTCTCAAGGTGTGTGATGGTCAAGGTTGTAGATGTCTATGGACTCTAGTAACTACTTAGCACGATTTTAAGTCGTCAACACATCTAAGGAATAAATAAATAAAATCGAATCCGAATCCTCTCGAATCAAAAGCACGTGTGACGGCGATGGGCCGTGCGGAGTGCGCGCACTGATCACTCCAAATATTAGATTACGTGGAAATCATATCATAACAATTGCTATTGACAAATATTTTACTAAAATTTCGTGTTGATCATTACAAATATGTTATAAACAGTTGATACCGAAATATTTATTGAGGCACGTATGAAATTGTAAATTTGACTACCGAATTTTTACCACGCTTCTCTGTGACTTTCGCTGAAATATAGAAATACATCAATATATTAAACAATACGCGCTCCATCTATTTTATGTTGACGGTACCCTGACAAAAATCATCTCTGAAATACCAACAGCACCTGTATAGAGTTTATAGAGAGGAACAGTCACAAACTGCATCAAGAGAGTCGTGGTCCTCGGTAATGAGAGAAAACTTCCACTAAGTCTCTCGCCGGATCTTCTCAGTGGATTGCGATTCCGATCCGGTGGTAGATTCAGCGAAGCATTGCTCTTGCTAGGTCCAGTGTTGGCAATTCCCTCAGGTTGAGCCCGTGAGCTCACCTACCGGTCCGCGCGAAGTTAGAAGAATAGCCCCTTAGGCTACCAAGAATTCGGAAAAAAACCCTAAAAGAAAGGAAACATTTTAGAACAAGAACGTAGCTAATTTCGTGGTTTATATAATTGTAGCAGGCACTTGGAAGGAGAAAGAAAAACAAATGTAATAAAAAGAGCTTCTTTTTATTCTGTAAATGAAACGTACGGGCCTCGTATTTCATCAGCTTCACGCAGCTTGAGAACATGGATGAAATCCCCGCAAAAGCGATACGAAATGGTAAACAAAAGACACATATACCTAGTCAGGTCATAAATTCTGTCACATGTTTAATGTAAAATAATTGAAACAAGTTTATTCATTATGTAACCATTCATATACCAAAATGAACTTAACAAAACATAGATTCTTATGACACTAAAGTTTATTCAAAATGACCTCCGTGATTTTGAATACAGGCCTTCAATCTGCGCGGCCAGTCGTCTATCGCAGCACGAACGAGGTCCATGTCAATAACGGCGGCTGCCTTAATCAAGGATGTCTTGAGTGACTCCAAATTGGGATGAGGCTTTGAGCACGCTTTTTCCTCCAAGTGTTGCCATATCTTGTAATCTAACGGATTCAAATCTGGACTGGAGGAGGGCCAGTCTTCGTGCCGGATGAAGTCGATTTCAGGTGCCGCCAGCCAGTCTTGTGTGCTCTTCGCTCTATGAGCTGGCGCCGAATCTTGTTGGAATACCCAGTGCCTGTTATTGAACATGGTATGAGAAACAGGTTCCACAAGGTTCGTCAGGACTGTATTTTGATACACAACTGCATTCGTTTTTACACCTTTCTCACAAAAATGTACCTCTGTTAAGCCCCAATAAGAAACTCCCAACCATACCATGAGCGAGGATGGAAAATGACCTCGTTGGACACGCGGAATACGGTTGCTCGCTTCTTCACTACTGTGTGCGTACACCTTATCATTTTGTTTGTTGTAGCTCTCTTCTACGGTAAAAAAATTTTCATCCGAAAAAAGAATTTCCCGATATTTTTTTCCCGCGTACCGCTTCAAAAAAGCGCGGCATCTCTTCAGTCTCAGGTCCATTAGACGAGCATTCAAACGATGTCCTGTTTTTCTTCGATATGCCCGAAGCCCTAAGTCTTCATTTAACACCCTTTTCACCGTGGTTCTGCTTAAACCCATCTGAAGGGCCAACTGGTTCTGCTTACGTTTGGGATTTCTTTGAATTCGCGCCTTCACAGCTTTTATCACTGCTGGAGTCCTAACAGACCGAGGGCGACCACTTCTTGACCTGTCATCTACACTAGACTCTTCATTGTATCGTTTGATGGTACGATAAACGAATCTTTTGGTTATATTCAAATTTTTCAGTATGTTAAAAATTTGAATTGGCGCGTAACCGCAACGATGCAACGCAATAACTGCAACACGGTCTTCTTTAAGCGTCCACTCCATATTTAAAAATGAGTAAAATTCTAAAATTCTTCATTTTTATTTTCATGAACAATTCGAAATTCGAATTCAATAAACTTTTTTGTGGCCAGCATTCTAAAAGAAAAGTTTTTACTGTGTGACAATACTTATGACCTGACTAGTTAACTAGACAAGTAAATATATCCGGTAAATCGAATTCATGATATCTCCAATCTAAGCGATTAACATAAAATTTTACTAAAGCCGGGCTGAATGATGTTGCACAAATATTTCCGGCGTACTTCTTGATAGCTATTTCATATTGAAGGTTCAACGTAAGTCGGTTTACGAATATGTATAAGTTGAAATGTACATGGTCACTTTTAGGCTGTCTTTTTTTATTACAGGAGGTTTTCATGTACAATTTACGGAATCAAATAACGTGTGACTGCAGCAGCAATCTTCCGAAGTGATGACCTTGTCGCGTGGGAGCTAGAAATCGACTCGAGACTTACGCAATCCCATCCAATCGAGCGCCTCCACGCTCACCGCATTCTAGGATTCTTCTAAACATTACAGTATCTAATCAGCAATAAGTCGTACGACATATTATTAAATAAAAAAAAACTTGAACGAAAACCTTTACAGATTTCACTAAAATAATTTAAAAAAATATGAATATTATCAATGTAGTCGAAATCAATTAAATATGCGTTATTAAGGACCACTTAAAAACTATGAATCAGATCTTGATAAACGTTTACAGGGACCGTTTTAGAAGAACTATCTTTCAAATAAAATATACAATTTAAGTAAATTCTATTCTTTTTTTTCTTTTTTTTTTTATACCGGCAATAAGGCAGCAGGCAGACGAGCTTACGGCCCACCTGATAGTGAGTGGTTACCGTCGCTCATGGATGTCAGCAATGCCAGGGGCAAAGCCAAGCCGCTGCCTACCGTTTAAAGCTCTCCACAAGCCTCGTTTGAAGGAGGACATGTTATAGCATTCGGGAAACACCGTGGAGGGGAGTTCATTCTAAAGCTCATTCCCAATGGTAAAAGATCTCTGGAAACGAACTGTGGATGACCGCAGTGGCTTCAGGTAGTATGGATGAACTCTATTTAAATACACTATACAAACAAAAAATAAAAATAAAAACAAATCATCACAATCGATTCACCTACCTGAAGCCACTGCGGTCATCCACAGTGCGTTTCCAGAGATCTTTTTTGGCACGTACCATTGGGAATGAGCTTTGGAATGAGCTCCCATCCACGGTGTTACCCGAGCGCTATGACATATCCTTCTGCAAACGAGGCTTGTGGAGAGTACTTAACGGTAGCCATTGCTGAATTCCATGGGCGACGTTAACCACTCACCATCGGGTGGGCCGTATGCTCGTCTGCTTACAAGGGTATTAAAAAAACAGAAAAAAATTCTGAGGTGATGTACAAGTCCGTTAAAAATATGTAGGTACGTTTAGTCCTTAACTTCATGGATTCACAATCAATAGTGACTTTTTGCAGTACGTAAAACAATGAATGTGCTTATGGCGGAGAAGTCTACACAATAAAATATTCATTTCAGCAATAAAATTGACAAAATATTTGCACTGTCCTGTACAGGAGAGAAAGTGGAAACGCAACGAAACGTTCAGACAGCGACGTTCCTAAAAAAAAATTATTCTAAAATAACACTATGATTGCGACGCTCACCGGATATCATTTAGGGTTAATTGATTCAACGCCAAAACTTGAGCTTTCGTGAGATGGATTTAGTAATGAGCCGAGCGGTAACGGGACATGGCTCGCCGCAATCGTGGCTAGAGACCCCTATTCATATCAGATGGATCACTCGATACGGATGTAATGATGTCTTGCTCACACCCGCTGATCGAACGCGCGAACCATTCAAATAACAAATTTGACGCCGTTGATATTATTATAAAAGCTGAAACATACGCTGCTAGACACAGAACATGGTTAACATAAGTCCGTTTGTATATTTCCAAAGCTAAACATATTTTTAACGCATTAGTCAAGTGAGATCACTGTCACATCAAAAACGTGAATGCCGCTACTCACAAAGATATAAGGTCAAAGTCACAATCAATTGTATGCATTGATGCTTTTAAATGCATAAACTAAAAGTAGCATATAATAAGTTTTAGCTGCGCGTTTTTCGCGATCAACCTCTTGAAGCTTTAATCAGTAACATCTCATCGCGCACCGACAGGTGTCCCTGATTGAGCGAGTAGGATCCGATAAATCGCGAGAAGACATGACACAGTAAGATAAGTTTTCATGATGTATATTTATTTACAAGCGATAAAAATTGGGTAACAAAACTCCGTGTAGGTAATTGAGTAGTTTGTTAATGGTACGATTACGTTTGCCATCGATTAACTTATTCGCATAACTTATCGTTTGCTGTAGCAGTAATTAATTAGGAATAAATACTTAATAAATGTCATAAAAATTAGCATTTATTACTATTCAAATTAAAAACCCATTATCCTAGTAGAACCAGACGTTACCTTTCATTATGATATTGTACATAGCAAGTTATAAGAAGTAATAAGTATATAACTGACTTTGAACAAAAATAAATTGGCGTGCTATAATTATAACAATCTGTTAATCTATAATATCATGCAAGACAATTGTGTGTTGTATTTTTATTAATACATAACGCATAATATCTACTATAGTCCCCGTTTTAAGCATTCAGAAATTGTTTTTTTATTGACGCAGTTGTGCAGAACGAGGTCACGGACCACCCGACGTTGAGCAAAGCCCATAGACAAACCAACGTGAATATCGCCACCGAACTTGAGACATGAGGTCGAATTCTCCATTAAAACCGGTACGCGCAAGTACTTCGAAGCAGTGACAGGTAAGTACATGGCAATACCGTTTCTGTCACCATGAAATCATCGTGTTCGAAACTGATTTTTTCCCTATTTTATTGTTCCCAATGAATGCCTTTAGTGAATTCATATGTCTAATCCTGAAAATAAGTAGTTCTGAAAGTAAGTAGATAGAGGCTTTTTTTTTGTTTGTTGTTAGTGTACTACGCTGGTTAGTACGAGTAGTAACTTGTATTTTGTACTAACAAAAATAAAGGTACATTTTTAGATACAAAATTTGTGTTGTTTTTCGTATAAATCAATAAACACGTAGGTAGATTCAATTTTTTTATCCATCAGTTCTATTCATGATTCAAATTATTCACTATTAAAAAACAATTGTAATTTGTAGCAACACATGTATGTATTTGTTTTTAAATTATTACAACTCAACCTGCGTTTTATCGTAACGATTAGACGGGGTCACAAATGGTAGCTCTCACTCACTAGCCCTTCTCGGAACTGGGAGTTGGTCAGGCAGGAATAAGCCGCTCCCTCCACTTATTGCGCTGACACACATTACAAGAATCCGACATCGATGTGAGCCATATTATATTTCTCTTTGCATCAAAATTTACCTAAACTTTTTTTTTTATATTTGCTCAAGGTACTTTAGAATAACAGTGATATCGATTTTATATCTTATCGGTTGATTTTTTTTTGTTTTATTATTAAGATATATCGCAACTTTATTAATTTAACAGTAAACAGTGCTTGTTTTACCTTTTAATAGTAATTAATATGAATAACATCATTATTAGGGAAGACGTTCATTTGCACATGTATTCCTTTCGATGCCTTTTTTGTATATGTATTTAAAAGGTTTTTTGAGATTGAATAAATAAAATAATTTCATTATTAATTGCAATTCATGTATCTAATTATAATAAGACTTTTAGATTAAAGTGCGAAACAGACATTTTTATGACCTACGGCCTTTTAGTGACTGGAAAATTCGCGTAGGTACCCAGTGTCTACATAATATTTCTATATTGTCGCTCTTGCTTCAAAACAGATAGTTAGAGAGGGACAAACAGTATTATTGAGCGGTCTTACTAAAATAGGTTTATTAAGCCTTTATGAATAACACCCGTGTAGTGTATAGGTAACTATAGATGCTTCTCGTGTTTGGAATCCTTGCTCAGACATTATCGATCGCCTCCGAGCTTTCCTATTTGTAATATGAGACAGGTAGGTGCTGTCTACTGCCCGTGTTTGGAATTTGCAGACCTGTACTATTTGTACTGTTTGGCCAGTAACGTACCCACGGGTGTAGAACTGTTGAGTCAGTATAGTAACAAAATACATACACACACATATTCACTTTATAATCTCACTGATCGCTTAGTGTCTGAATCTATATAGAGGCTTAGGTTCTATATGTATGTGTTTGGTATCTATGTTCCATGAGCTCTACTGTAAGAAATTATTCGAAATGATGCACCATCTCTATTTTATCATCGCACCATCTACCTTCGTAGTACAACGCATCTTCACAACCTGGAACCACTGTGTTGATCCATTCATAATGCGTTTGCAAAGATCTATTTTGCCACATGTCATCCGACACGAAAATGAATTTCCACTACATGGTATTTCTTGAGTGCCATATTGTGTCTTTTTTCAAACGAGCTTGGTTATGCCCCTGACATTGCTGACGCTAACTATTGACGCACAGCAAGGTGCCACCTTTGTCTATTTCTTTCTACTGAAGAGCAGTTGCGCGTTCCAGTATAAAGAGATCACTGTTATGTCAAAGCAATAGAGATTCCGTCTTCATGTCTTAAAAGTGGTGTTCATGAGCTTAACCACTTAACGCCAGCTCGTCTGCCCATTTGAAGCAATGAAAAACTAAAAATACGTAGGCATATGGATTATTTACCGTATTATATTTTAAGTTCAAGACAAACATAATATAGTTTTGTTCCTTGACAAGGTTTTTTCATCTCAAGGCATGAATAATGAAGGCAAAAAAAACGAATTGATAAAGTTTAGGCTATTACATTAAAACTCGTGGCTTTGAAACTTTGATTCATGTTATATAAATGTTCTTAAAATACTTTTTTTTTTTGTTTACGACAATACTCCTTTTTTATTGCTTAGATGTGTGGACGAGCCATCTGGCTCACGGCCCACCTGATATTAAGTGGTTACCGGAACCCATAGACATCTACACAAGCATTTAATCTTATTTCGACGATGGACTTAATTGATTGATTTAATTTTATTTCTATTGAACGATAAATCTTTTTCGCAACAGTTCTTACCTTTAATTTGAAAATCTATATTCCAAAACTCCTTGTCATGTGGACCACAGCATCGCCGCGAGACATTCTCATCAATGCATCGCGCTCTCGGCAAGATATCTAACAGTACCCGGCGAAAATTGAGCGTCCGAATCGAGTCATTGAACCGAAACTCGCACCGTTAGACGAACCAATTCTAGCAGGACAGGCCCTTCTACCTACCACCTACTTGCAACACTTATTAGCTTTAGGGTTCCACAAAAATAATATTTTTTTTTTCTATTTTAAGTATAATAGATTTCCAGGCAGCTCGTGCTTTGTTTATTAATGTTTCGACTATAGTTCGTTACCTTTTCAAAACACACTTTTTATACATAATAAATGATGCTTGTATGTCTGTATTCAGTGTGTTTACAATTGACTGTGTTTTGCGTTTTATAGCATTTTTATCGAATACTCGTGCACCTGAAATGATTGCAAACGATCTAACAAAAGGAAAATGCTTACGATACATAAGTTCAATTTATAAGTTAAGATTGGCAGACTTAACTTGCGATCTTGTGCAAACGGTAGCTGGAGAATAGGGATTTGACTTGATTTATTTTTATTTTAGTGCCCTAGTAGGTATGCTAGCATACGGCACACTAATGCTGAGTGGTTACCATCACTCATGGAGGTCAGCCATGCCAAGGGCACAGCCAAGCAGCTGCCTACCAGTCGATTGCCGCTGTTCACTTTGAGATGTAAGATTGAAATTTCCATGGGTTGGGTGCCCAACCATTCAAACTGGATCGTGTGATTGAAAAGGAACATTTTATCATTTAGATCATCACCAGTTGATCAACGACAATATAGCTTTCGTTCAACTGTTGGTATTCTTGTAAACTTAATTCAATTCGTCAATGTACTAGGTACAGTCTTGGATTGCTGGAATGGGGCTCTCACTTTGAGCCTTTTTATAGTGAACGCCATTATTAGTGTGACATAGAACTCTCATAGAAGACTCTTTAGTCAAAGTACATCTTACGAAATCTTGAGGGACTCTACAAGTAAATAGGTTGTTATCCCTTTTGATGGACGAAGTCAGTCATCACCGTTGGCTGTCCTTACAATTTTCATCATGCTGCTATGACATAGTGTCCATTGATGGCGTAAATTGATAGGTGGATTTAAGCAGGAGGTCTGGATAATATGCCCCATCATAAACTCTCTCAAGGGATAGGAACTGTGCTCTCAAGTAAAGTACTGTTTGAGGTGACTTTGAGAAGGGGATGAATTTAGTTTAATAGTCAAAATAGATGTTTTGGCCACCTCTCCTGAATCAGATTCCTATAGAAGACGTATATATAGACGTAGACTATAGAAGAGTCCTTAACGAAGTTCAAAAAAAGAACAAAACAAAAGAAGTCCTAAGACGAAATAGTAGGTGTTTCGTGTCTAATCAAACAAAAGTTCTACAAAGAGCTGGTTGGGTTAAGGTTCCAACAACCCCTGAGCCGTAAGAAGCAACTTGGCTATGATTTTGCTTGCTGATGTTCTAAGAGTGTCCTTAATCTGGGGAACCGTAATTGGTCTTCGATGGCAATAAAACTATCTTTACTTCTATTGCTATTTGATCTCAGCCTGATACAAATAATGTTATGGTTTAATTGAATACTACGTAGTTCACAGCCCACCTGGTGTTAAGTAGTTACTAGAGCCCATAGACATCTACTACGTAAATGCATACCCACCTTGAGATGTAAGTTCTAAGATCATAGTATAGTTACAACGGCTGTACCACCCTTCAAACCGAAACGCATTACTGCTTCACGGCAGAAATAGGCGGGGTGGTCGCGCGGACTCACAAGCGGTCCTACCTCAGGTGTACTTAATGGATACCGAAGACAATCAATAGGTAATAGGTTAGCTTATGGACATGTGGACTAATTTTATCAGTAGCATTAAGAGTAATTTATTAATTACAGTAAAATAGATAGTTCAAGCTTACTTTAATTTATTTCATAACGAAATTAATATTGGCTATCGAATTACTTACTGAAAATACGGAATGAAAGTCAAAATGTCCAATTACAATCTACAATTCTATTAGTGTTATTCACTAAAAAAAACGATAACAATCGGACCGTCGGTCTACCGAGCAATTAACCCGCTCGATGGTAGATCTTCCCTTTGTCGTTAACCCCTAAACTATCGATGTGTTCTATGCTAGCTTTAATCTGAATACTTTCCTCTGGTATGCTAAAATTATAAATTTTATGTATTTAAATGTATTATTGTTGAAACAGCAAAGTTTCACAATATTGTGATTGATATTTTTGTATAAAAAGCAAGATCGATAAAACTATAACTTTTACCTATAATTAGTGAGTGTTCGTGTGGTTTCGTTAGCGGTTAAAGACCCGTGGAATTCATCGATTACAGTGCAATTTTCAATTCGGATGCAAAAAAGCAAAAGTTGCAATGACTATCTAGGACACATTTCGATATTTCTGTCCGTTCAGCTAAATAGTGTTGTTACGAATACGAAATATAAAGTAGATGGTTTAATTTGTATTTAGTTGGTAAATTTATCGATCGAAATTTGATTTTTATAATACTGTAAAAAAAACCATTCATGTTTTATTTGGTTTTACAGATCCCGGTGCCTGTTGAAATTCTCAGTTATTTGAAACAATTATAAAAATACGTATTAATTTCTAATTAGTGTGTTCGTTAATGACTAAGTTTTTATTTCCTAAAGCGCCATTAGTAGCATTAAGTGTCCAGATAATTAGCTTTGAATAGTTTGCGGTTTTCATTTCAATAGCACGCAGTATTTTTCTGTGCTAGAAACCAAAATATGAAAAATGTACCTAAAATACATTAAGGTTTCCTTAATATCTGTGCTAGTATGAGTTCGATTAAAATTAATTGTTAATTATTAACAAAGAACATAGTATGTACATAGAAAATGTGTGTCTACGGTGTACGCATACGCTTCCTCTCAGCTAGAAAGCCAAAGGATTTCTTTTTGTTCACAGCTTTTACCATTCGCGACTTTAACAGTTACCGTCGACCGTTCGCTGGGGGCCGTTACGGCAAAATCTGCTGATTCATTGGACACTCGAAACATCCAAACTTTAGAAAGAGGGTTATTATGAAGTAACTCACACTCGCACTCGTAAGGAAACCGTTAATCTATGTTTTTGCACGTTCAATTAAATATTTATCGTAGTAAATGCACGAAAGTAGTGTAACAATACCCAAGTTATAGTGAGATTATAGTTCGTCTTTAGTTATATCTAACGATAGAATAACAAGATCAAAATATGTAGTACATAAAATATAATGCATCTTCTATTTGGTATATCCATGTTAACTACAAAAAATTAAAGTAGCTAGATTCGTGTCAGAAAATTCTAACAGTTTTACACGTTAGCGACAATTTCCATCTTTATTCCAGGGCACGTCTGTTAATAAAGGGAAAGTGTGCTGGCGAGCTTTTATTCTCCAACCGCGCCGCCTGAAAACTGGGTCAGCTGACTGTAAGGACTTCAGCTAACACTGCCACGATGACCTAGGTCAGGTCACCACTGAATTATAGTTCGCGCTCCGGCCAATCGATACAGGCAGGTGCGATGGCGCCTTGCCTATACTTCCTGGTATATTGCACCTATTGCGCCCTCTTTTTGAAACTTCAACTTAAATGGAATTAAATTTTCTGCAACCTCAACATTCGGTCTTAATTTCTATGTCAGTGACATTTTTTCTCATGCGAAATGGTTTTTGTACAAGTATATGATATCATTTGCTTCTATTTTAACATTTTAACATTTAATGGGCGATGTAAATCCATTCGATGGCATTTTTTGGCAATTTTCACAGAACATCTAGAATATGGCAGATTGTTGATAAGCTGACGACAAATGATAATTCTAGTCAGTATTAGAAATATGGCCCTGATCTGTCTGATTTGCAGAGGGAGTGTCGGATGATAAGAACTGATAATTGAAATGTTCTTGCCGCTTGTAACATGTAAAAAGTTATTTGTGATTCAATTTAAATAATTTAATTCAATTTATAGCCTCCTAGTATTCTTAATTTGAACTAACATTACTTTAAGAATTATATTTGTATCCATTTTGTGAGCTTAACGCAGAATATATTATTATTTCAATTCAATAACGAAAGGGTATTAATTCTCAAGCATGGGATTGTCCTGATTGCCTGTACTGACGCATGCTACAGACAGGACGCCAGCGTCCGTGTTTTCCACGATTAACTTTTGAAACTTTCTAACCCTGTGCTGGAGTGTAGCGGCAGGGAGGGGCGCGCGCGGGTGCCAGAGAGAGGGTACCGACCTCATTGCCCATTGCCACTCCTCCCGCCGAGGCGGCAGGCCATTTTTATTGAAAATACTTCCGAGATCTGAGCGTGCGCGGATTTTTTGTTAACTTCCTGAAACAGTTTGTAACGACCACGTGAACTAAAAATGGACTTTTAATTTAAATTATACACATGGAATTAATTGTTTTCATAACTCCAATACAGAATTTTTATCAGTAAAACTAACTTTAGTGCTTGAGTGTGTTTGAAACTTAAAAATATTAGTGCGCCCCGCGAACTATTTTCTGTGTGGACTCGGGTGGATTCGTCGCGAAAAGTGGCGGCGCTCGGTTATCATCGGCGGCGGACGCCGCGTAGAGGGCGTCCTTCCAACCCCGCCCGCGCGGGACAGAGACGGCCAACATTGCTGACATGGCGACACTGCCAATGGATTGATGTTTTTCACGTGGAAAACGCATCCCTTCCAAATAGGTATCTATGCAAAGGTAGGTTAGCCAAGGATTGTATGTATGAACTACTAAGACTGTGAAAATGCAGTGTTTTAGAAATTGCAGGCGATGTTAAAACCATTAAAACATTAAAATTATAATGTAAATTTAACTAAGATTAAAATTGTAGTGGTTATCTTTAAGATGATAATAAAATTATTGTATCGTTAGATGAGTAAATAAATATACATTAGATAACTCTAGATCTACATGTAATGATCACGTCTTGCAATTTTGTTTCCAAACAAATCTGAACGGAAATAAAAAATTGAGAGCATAAGTGATTTTTTGTAAGAAACTGTAAAGTTCTTGTATATACGTTCTTATCGGATTTGTATCTGATTCTAATATAATATACCTAGGTTTAATAAAATATAATAAACAATATTAACACATAACAAATGCAGTGTACAACACAGTATTACTATACACAAAGAAGCAAATGTAGACAGCGAGTAGGGATGATTTTTCCTGTGAAAGGGAAACAGGAATCAATACATTTCAATAAATCAATAATTTACCGTGCACCCTGCGCTGAATATATCCGCTGCCGCCATTTCGATGATGACGGCGTATTTTTTGTGAGAGATATTCGAGTCGCGGAGCGAGTCGTTCGCGGCGCGGGGTTGCGGGCTCGGCCGTCAGTCGTCGGGTGAGCGGGGTGCGACGTAAACGCGGACTCGGACTATGGCGGAAGGGCTGATCCTCATTCCCATAAAAGGGTCGAGTTGATCGTGGTGCAGATACGTGTGGTACGTTCTCTTATGTTGTGCAGTGCTATAATTATTCTCAAACGGCGCTTATCTCGGCGTATCGGTCGTATTAATGTGGATATCGGAGGTAATAATGCCATTGTGATGACGTAATGTAACGCGCTCGACTGGGTGCGTAGTAATAATTCGAGCGCCCGTTTATACCGCGATAACGTTTGTGGTCAGCACCTGTGGATGTGGACAGGCCGTTCGTGCTTTATTTCGTCTTAAACGTATATCCAGACGATTCCAATTAGATTCTGATTTAAAATCTAATTGGAATTATTTCCAAGGCTGCGATATTTTTTTTAAACGATGTTGTTATGAGACTTTTCATGGCTTTGTTTTGAGAAACCAGCGAAATCGTATGTTGTGATTTAATACTGTTGATAGTCCGTATTAGTTCTGTAATGATGTAGGATATATAATATATACGTATGTATGTATAGGATATAGATATCAAATAGGTGGCTAGATGAATGTTTTCCTGACTGACTGCAGTGCGTCCGACGGTGCACAGTCTCCCTCCCGCCGCTACTAGAGGCGCCCTCGATTTTATCAACCTTGGCTTGTATTATGGATGTGAATCTCATCTTTTTTTTTAAAGCCTGTGTTTTGTTCGGACCTTCATGTTTCTGGGATTGAAGTTGTAAACATTGTATACTATAAGCGAACCGATAGATTTTTTTTATTCATTCTAATTTAACTTTTATTAAAAATCTTTTTAAATGTTGGCAATATGTAATTAACTTACACATATTAAAAACTAGTAGGTGCTTAAATTTCCACTATATAAAACGTATTCTTTCTTTAGATCTTTCTATTTTAGATTCGACGAGATCTATTTACAGCATTTTGAAAAGTTTTTGGCGATTAATTTCGAAACAATTTACAGCATAAACCTTTTCAATAAATTAGCACCATATTTTATCGGATTTATGTATCTTCTAAAAGTGGATTATTTAATAAATTGTAGTAATTAGTAATACAAATTTGAAGAACAAAACCATAGAAACTGAATTTCTTGAACAGTGTCTCGGCACAGATTAAAAAATATGAATATATCTTTTACTTAAATAATTTATTTAAATTTTCACAAGAAAAAGGTTTGAGCCTCGAGGAAAAACTATATCAAAATTGAGAAGAACTCCTTCAAGTGGTTAAATAGAATTTTAGGATTTTATAGCACGTGACGACGTGCCTTCAATGCCACATATCAAAGGTTGGCAGATTGAACTCGGAACACAATGTATATAATTTTCTGAATAAAATTCCAAGAACTATATACTACCAGTGACGTAGAATACTAGCTAGCTACAATATATTAAACAGATAATATTTAATAAAAAAAAGTATTAATTCTCAGCAACGATATTTATCGGTCTTGGGTTTTTGGTCATTCAAATTGACAGCCAAATTAACGACATATAGAGTTGACACTAGAAATTACGCTAAGCATTTACTACACAATTTTTATGGTATCAACAATATAATATAGACGTATCCACGCGAACACGTTCAAAACACTATATCGCAATAGAAATAAAGAGAACTAACTAGGTATATGGAAAAGTGTTAAATCAGAGCTGCGTTATAGATAAACATTCTTTTTCTTTGAGTGACTTTTATAGAACAGGATGTAAATCATTTGTTAGTAAAGAATGCAGCAATAATTTACAAACAACATGTGCGGTTCGATTACAAAATAAATACAAACACGTTAATAATAACGAATAAGTCTTATGACTTAAAATACGGTATCTGGTAGCACTGCAAATGTGACAAATTTGCAATATAGTACGAGTAAGTCTTACTCATGGCTGATCAATGAACTACTCATTTGAACTTCATAAACTAGATAGAGAGTTCAGCAATATATAGCTAATTACAAAATATACTAGTAATACTTAGCACAAAATCGTGTATTTTTGAGTTTTCAGACGACCACTGTAACATTATTTGAAATAGTGGTCGAATGAGATTCTAAATCTACATAAAAATACCTTTCACTCCTCCAAGCCGTATGTATTGCGTGAATTTTATCGAATAATAGCGTGACAAAAAGTACTGCTAATGCTCAGAATACTGTAATCATTACTTCACCTAATTATTCTTGATCGACATGAAAGTAGAGAAAATTCTTCGTTCATTAGCTCTTAGTCTTGCTGACGTAAACTAAAATACATACATATATAATAATGTTTAAGAAAATGTTAGCGACTACAGTCAATACTGTAATTCCTTGTTTGTATCTTTCCAGGTCCCCCGCGCCCGTCACACAAACTGCACTAAGCACTGTCAAACGTGAACATTGAAAATGGCTATTTAAAACTAAACATTATCTATTGTTGAAGCTTTGTTGTGTTGTTCATGGAACAAAAGAGAGATACTTATGTTTACATCTTTGAATATTTGTTGGTTTATTAGATATTAAGATTGAACTGGTAAATCATATCTTCCAAAGAAGGAATAAAGAGCAAAATGGCTACGCAAAGATTTTGCCTTAGGTGGAATAACCACCAGTCGAATATGCTGTCGGTTTTCGACCAGCTACTACACGCCGAGACATTCACAGATGTGACTCTGGCCGTGGATGGTCAGCTCTTGAAAGCACATAAAATGGTGCTTTCGGCATGCAGCCCATATTTCCAAGCCTTGTTTGTCAATCATCAAGAAAAACATCCTATTGTTATACTAAAGGACGTTCCGTACTCTGATATGAAAAGTTTGTTAGATTTTATGTACAGAGGAGAAGTGAGCGTCGACCAAGAAAGGCTTACGGCTTTCCTCAAAGTTGCTGAGAGCTTGAGAATAAAGGGTCTGACCGAGGTGAACGAGGAGAAATGTGATATTCCGGCACTAACTAATTCGTTAATTCAGCAACAGCAGACAAATGCCTCCGCCCACACGCCTCCGCCGCAACTGCACAGAATACATCCGTACATGCATCAGAAGCGACCGGCGGCTGGAATGCCAACTGGAGGTGCACCTCCTAATTTACTAATGCCATTATTAGGTAATGCCTTAATGCAGCCTAAAAGGAAGCGTGGTCGGCCCAGGAAACTTAGTGGAAGTTCAAGTGATGCCTTAAATACTGCGGCCAGTCCACCCGGAGAATTTGTCCCGGAAGCAGCTTCACACGCCCCACCTAACAGAGGGGGAGATCAGTTGATTAGAGGTTCACCTGAAATGTTAGAAGTAAAGATGTCTATGGACGGGTTCAGTGCTGAGGATGGTGGAACTTCAGGAGGCGAGGAGACCGGTGAAGCACTTCTAATCGACGAAGGAGACGACGCTCAGTCGACCGAAACTCCGACGGCCGGCAAAGACTCCGAGTCTGCAGGTACGTAAAATTTATTAAATTTTCTGCTGATCAAATAAGATTATGAAACGCATGGTTGTGTACAGAAAAAAGATCAACCAATTAATTTCATTGTCCGTACCTGATTTAATGTACGACTATTGAATATTTTAATAATTCAGGTGTGTGGAAACTTATATCATCTATATGTTGATGATGATGATGATCATGTTGTGACAGAAAGCACCGTTGGAATTCGCGAATTGTCATTTTACGGTGTTGTTTTCTATTTTTGTAAATACTTACATTAATCTTCTTTTCGGTAATCTAACATTTTTACATTATTTGAAGTTGAAATAAAAGGGAAAAGCTACTGGGATATAAGCTTTGAGGTTAGGAAAATAAGTGAAAAAAGTGAAGTGATATCGAGCTATTATAAATTTAATAATAAAAAATTTATCCACGTGGGGTAAGTGATGATCTATGAAATTATTTTCACATTTACAAGTAACAGACGCTTGTTTTCTTCTATAAACCGTCAGTTTAACTATTGCTTGCTTTTCTGCTTTTGGGGAGAGCTATTAGAGGAATGGCCAGGGGCGAATCCGGTGTGGTTAATGGGTTGATTAATAATTTCTTTTCTTAACACTTTCAAATTATAATCATTGCATATCGTACAAGATAAAAAGGGAAATCAAACAAGGCTTATTCCCAATAGCTTTCCTACGTAATAAAGCAATTGGAAATATTATAGTTACTACATCAATAATTACATATTAATTTGAGTTATTTGCCATTGTTATGTAGTGCTAAAATATTTCCATCAAACACATAAAAAATGTTTAAATTTAACTCCAAACGAAAGCATTCTGTGAGCTGAAATTGTGATATTTCAGATCCTGAAAAAACATCGAAAGAAGAAATACAACAAAACGATCCCACAAATGGACCAATGTTATCTATAGAGAATGGATCAATAAAGCAAGAGCCCAATAATGACGCGAACGATGGTTACAATGAACCGATCGAATACAAATATAATCCCGAGAGAAGCCGCGAAAATTCCAATTCTCAGGATGGTCCCATTAAAGATTCCGATGAAAAATGTCGACTAAGCCGTAACTTAAAACCAAAGAATAATAAAAAACTACAACCCCAAATGTCCAAAATTAGAGCGAGAAACTTATTTAATCAGCTATCGGGCTTATCCAATTTGAACCCCGCATTAAACACTTTTGACAAATTTCCTCCTGAAACTGTCTTGATGCCAGCTCTTGCCACACAATTGTTTGCGGCTGAATTAGAACAAAACAACTTGAGCCTCTCAAACAATGATACGTCTGATTTGTCGCAAACAAATTGGGAACATCGCATTTTTCCTTCGCCAATAAGGAAAAACAATATGGGTAGTATCGGCAATTACCACGAAGAAACGAACGAGTCCGTCAGGGACTATTGTATCAAAGAGGGGGAAAACGTTTTCCGATGCAAAATATGTGCAAGGGTTTATACACACATCAGCAACTTTTGCCGACACTATGTTACTTCACATAAGAAAGATGTTAAGGTGTTCCCGTGTCCTATTTGTTTCAAAGAATTTACGCGTAAGGACAACATGATTGCGCACTTGAAGATCATACATAAAAATCAGCCCAACGCAAACGAGCAAATGGCGAAACAGGAGTCTTAAATCATAAACGGAGGGGGCTTATCGTAATTATTATATGTCATAGGAGTAATAAGATCTGACTAGTTTGAGTAGGGTTTTATTCATCCTATTTCCTAACATAAATTCTTAATAGTTCATATTTCGTAGTTTGCGATTAAATAAGTGTCGAGCTCTAGATTTCCTGAGTATATCAATAAGTTTGTTGATATTTTTAGCGACGATTGTCGTTTGTTGTTAATATTTATCTATTTATTATTTATGTTGTTCCGTTTGTTTCTCAGAGTGCTGTCTTAAAGAGATTCAAAGAATTTTCTATGATTTACTTGTTATTTTGCACTTACTTGTTACTTAATTTTATACTTACAAAATTTCAGGGTACAAATTTAACTACTTCTTGTGATCGTATGTTCGAAAGAAACGTAATTGATCACAGTGTGTGTGCTGAATATAATACGAAATTCTAATTGAACTGAATTAGTTTAAGTTTAGTAGTTATAATTTTGGATATAACACATCAATGGCATGGTCTCTAAAATCTATCGAATCCGTATTTCGAAGTAGGTTATTCGTCTCGATTTAAAAAAAAAGTATTCATTCAAAGAGGCTAGACTAGACCTTACAAAAAAGACTAAAATTAATGCCATTGTGAACGTTTTAGTTGTCAATATGCATTTTCATTTAACTTGCCTTGTTAGTGATTTTAGTTATAAATAATTTGACTTTTTCGAAGTGAAACTCAACGCAGGCTATGATTTTATTTATGTAGATTTTGTTAAGATTAATTTTAAATAGTTTATCAATGTTGAAATATTTGATTTAAATGTTATGCAGCTCGAATACGTATATTTAAATAAAATTATCTACACAAATAAATCTATATGATATGTAAAAGAAAATAGATAATAGATCGTTCAACTAGCATCAACAGCTATAGCATAGTTTCTGTGCACTTAGTTTCTCGACAAGAAGCAGAGCCCCAAACTTGTTGACTTCTATTGTTCAAATTCTATTTAAAACTATTTATATAAAATATTACTTAAAATACAATCATATAAATATATATATCATCATACAGGTTAGGGTGCAATATCTTTACCTCCATCGTTATTTAGTGATGAAATATATTTGTCAAAGACAATACCATAACATAGGGATTTGGAGCAAAGTGGCATAATGCTATCAGATTCCATTAAGATGAGTGGCGGTATACGCGGTTTGAAAATGCAGAAGGCCTACGTTTTGATCGATAGCATTACAGTCTGTTTGAGATAACTAACAAAAATATCCTTTTAATTTTATTAGAAATCAGATGCTATTAGATATTTATTACATACAATATTATATTTAAAAAGTATATTTTTAATCCATACAACATGGGAGTTGTTGTTGAAGTGATCTTAGCAAGGTGCTTTGAATGAACTCTAAGTAATGGAATCATGAGATGATTTGTAAGTTCTATTTTAGTAGAAATGAAAATGCCTTAAATATTTAAAATATAAGGAGTGGTACTTATAAATTGTTTAAATTAAAATTAGAAGCAAAAGTAGTCTTCCATAAAGGTGGCCACGAGGTTGGTTCGTATTAAAGAGAAAGTTTAAAATTGTTGGACATTCAACAGAAATGTGTTGAGTAAAGTTTTACGATTCATCTTCGATGACACGTTAATTCGTTGACCCTAGTACCAAAACTCCAATACCTATGATAAAATGTAGGTCCAGGGAACGCTTGCCTATTAGTGTGCCTTTTACTTGTAAATGATAAATTATAGTTCTCGACTACTAGACTATTAAGATATTTCAAATAATATATTATGTACTACTTATTTATTTTCATTATTCAACGTTTACAATATTAACTTGAAGCTTCCTTAGGAATATATAATAGGTACCCTTTTTAGATCCAAGTAGTTGAAATTTAAAAAAGTAAATTATATAATTATATACATATGTATATTTAAGAAACATCATCTCATGTTTCCCATTTAGTTGGAAGTTATGTTAAGAAATTCAAATACTTGGTAACGTCGGCGAAATCAAAATTTATCTCGGGCGAAGAAAGTCTTTAAAAATCAATACAAAGACTGTTGAAAATTCATGAAAACGAATTTATTGTACCAACCTTTCATAATCTTTATAATGAATTTATCTTGAACATAAATAGGTACTTAAAAGGGACAAATTTATACTTAATAAGATGAGGCTACTGCGTTTCAAAAAAAAAATCACTTAAATTATTATAGTCAATTTAGCCAGTGCCTAAGCTTAAACCCGTTTCATTATTTTGTTTCGATTATTAAGTTTTATTGAAGAGGGGAAGATACTAATATTTAAATTGTAACTTAATTTAACCTATGTTCAATTTCTGTATGCTGAGTGTACGGGGACCACCCAAGGAGAGTAACACAAAAAACGCCTTAGTAAAGTTATGTATTACCTACATTTTGCATTCCACATATATCATAAAATTTGGATAAAAAATTGATCGATTATTTAAATAAAAAAATTCATTGTGAAAATAATGTGTAATGTATTACGATAATAAATGAAGAGTAGCGCGGAGTCAATAGTCTCTTTCGAGCGCTAGTCTCTAAGTTCGCTGTACATTACGGGTTAAGGAAATGACAATCAAAAATAAAATAAAAATTTATTTAGCTGGATTTTCATGTATTGCATAGAAATAATGAATAAATGAACTCACGACCCTTGTTTTAAGTGGCTATGTGACTCCATAGACATCACAAAATGAATGTCGCCGCCCAAATTACACATTAGATCTGCCTCGTAGCAGAAATAGCTATGAGAGTGATAAAAAAATACGCAAATTTATAAAATACTCAGTTTTTATTTTTTTACACATGTTATCAAACCTTCATTCGGAGCGTTGTTCGTGAATACGTGCTAATACTGTAAATAATGTGTAGTATTTCCTTGAAATAATTGGAATACCGGCATAGTTGCATTGCTAGTAGTGAGTATACCAGGCTTCTTATCTTTTAGTTCACGAAGACGTTAAGAATAAAAATGCAAATTAATTTTCTTTTCTATTTATACTAAGGCTGTATATTATTTCGGCTTCAGGAGGTTCCCCTACTCTTTTGTGTACTTAATATTATGAAAAAACAAATTATAATATTTTTAAGTTACGAAGTTATATTTGTCTTCTCAATATAAAGAAAAGAAACTTTTTATTTTATTTTTTAACGTTATATCATTAATTGGTGCTAAATTATACTTAAGAAATGTCACATTTGATGCGACATAAAATGGAATGTCCCTAAAATATAAAGGGTATAATATATATAAATATATATATATTTAATCATAGATAAAATATTATTTGTTGAAATTGTTGTTTTAAACACGTCTTTAATTATGCCAATACCGTATGGATTATAATTTTGGCGATCACAAAAACCTATCTCTATCAGATTCATATATGAAAAATAATATATTAAATAAATAGCTTTTAGTAAATCACTTACACAGAGTTAAAGCGTTTGAAATTGAAGATTATTTTAGAATTAACAGTTTTAATGAAGTTTTCAATGGATCTATTATTCTATGAAGTTGTTACTACATAACGTTATGTTTTAAATATCAATAGATACAGTATATAGACTTTAGATCGGTTTCAATGACACGATTTTCATTGAATATTATTAAAATTGTATTTAGTAGCACGTTATTCTCAATTTATTTAAAACCGAACTACCTTCTAGTTTACATGCGGTTAAAAATGTACAAACAGTATGTGTTTGATTCAGGAATTTTAGTCGGTTCTAATAGCTGCAAACGTACACTGTGTAGCTACTTGGTGATTGATACATTTGAAATTGACTCACAATGTAATATTATAGAATTTGAAGCCAAAAATACACGACTACCCTCTTTTAATAATCGTGGTGTTAAACCTAATTGTGTCAATGCGTGTTCTTCAAACGCGATCGAAGAGACAAAACATGGAATTAGCTGAGAATTGTGACACCGCGCTTATTAACAACAGGCTTATATTTTAAGCGGATAACTATTTTTTTTTCCGTTAAATGCACATAGCCGTTATAGCAGTGCAAAAACGTAACGTTTAGATTGTTTTAGTAAATGGTACACAAAAATAGAATTATTTGTTTGTAAAAGAAATACCATCGTATATACAAGTAAGGTGTTAATTACTATTTTTAGAAGATTTAAAGAGAATAATAAAAGTTACATCAAAAATTATTCTATATTTTCAATTAACGTTATTCTTGTTTTGTTTCGATTTGTTTGTTTTGTAAACCCTTTTTTTATTTCATTGTAATGACAAAGTCTTTATTATTACTATTTATTTGTGATCTGTCCTCTCTGTTGATCTTTTTATTTAGTTCTTACTCTAAATGACCATTTTATTATTTGTTATACTATGTAATAATTTTATTTTAATTGGGAAATAGGTCTACCGTTGGTAGACACCGAGAGAAGTCTTGCCACTTCGTTTTAATTAGCAAGATAACGGAGTTCTGCTCGATGGCAGCTTAGTGATTTAGTTGCAACGATGACGAAGGATTTCACTTATGTTTCATATTTATATATTAGTAGCAAAGTAACAACACGGGTAAAGTAAGTAAAGAATAGATTAAATTTTAAGTTATTTATAATATTGTAGGTGTATAAATAGTGTTGTCAACAACTGAGTGAACTAGGAACATTTATAGTCACAACGAGAGGACTGAACAGGTATGTTATCCTACACTACTCTCACGTTTTAGATGGTGTGGTTAGAGCTAGATTATGTTAAAACGCTTTCTATGTTGCTCAAACTGACGCTCTGCAGTTAAGTATTTTGATTCAGTACAAAGTGTTACTTACGATTTGTTTATTTTCTTTTTTTTTTCTTCATCGTGTTTCGCAAATTAACGACGAGGCTAATAACTGGTTCCTTTTAAATTGATTAGTTAGATATTTTGTGGGTACTTTTTTATTTTGAATTTCAAACGCGATTCGTATAACAAAGTGTGCGTATTAAATAATCGGCTCATATTAGCTGTGCTCGTTTTCAATTATTGCAGGTAATCTTCTCACCCACCTCATGTGACTTTAAGAGCGAAGTTAACAGAAGCGTTATTTTTATACTTATGTACCTACTTACTGAACTTGCCGAAACAGTTCCAAATACAAACACTTGAGTCCTATTATGTAATAGTGAAATCTTTTAATTATTTTTTTGTTATTATTTTTTAATTTATTTTTAATTTAAAAATTAATTTTAGTTATAGTTTAAGCAGTGTGTCTCTACCACAGAAGAGTTTACGAAAAGAAAAATTCGCGGTTGCTTCGATTTATTTCTGTTTTATTGGTAAAACGATTTTATTTATAGGACTGATTTTTTTTATTATACCTATTAAAAATAGTATAATAATCTGTAGTATGTACGTATGCTCGAAAATTGATATTATTTCTTTTTTTTCCTAGTTAGATATTCTTTTATTTTAGGTTGTTTCCTTGGATAATATCTGGGTAGTAATGCAACAAAATTGGAATCCGTCTTGGGTGTGCAATATTAAAATTGTGAATTGTTCTGATTTACAAAACAAATATATATTTTATTTACCTCTCCACTAAAAAGTTGCGTGCTATCGAAGGTTTTATCCATATCATTTTAATTTCTGTCATTCATTTTTATTTTGTCATAAAAAATGGTGTAATACTTATTTCGTCATTCGATTTGAACAAATAAAGTTTAATATATTTTCTGTTTGTTTTTTTATTTCATATTTTCTTTACTTTTGTTCCCTTGTTTTCAGGCCATAGAATGCCATATAGATATTATTTTATGTTATAATATTTTTGTAGAATTTAACACCATTGTAAAAATGGTTATATTTTCCTACTTTGATTGTTGCATGACATAGTTAATTATAAGATTTTTTTTACTAAGGTAAGGTACTACTGCTTTCTGTTGACTACTTTAAATATTTAATCAAACAAATCGCTTAAAGTTTTATAAGACATAAATGGACTGAAGAACCCGTAAACAACCTGATGTTAGGTAGGTGGATCTCATGGACAACTTAATGTTAATGCCGCCGTCATCTTGAGACATTAGGCAAGATCTCTTCCATATTTTCATTTTTTTGCAACAACGGCTATTCCACCGGTTCGGTAAAAATAATTCCTTCACAGCATCCACATATTTGCTTATTAGTGAGAATAAAATTATATAAAACAAATAAATAACTAACGGACTTGGCACATTATTTATAATAAACATTATTTATGTCTATATTAATCGTGAATATGAACACATAAAAATGTTTTTTTTTTTTAATACTTACGTACAAAAAACGTTACAGATCATGGTGTATCGAATTCATGACAAACGAAAAGAACTGTAATCTAAATAGAGTATAAACAAAAAAAAAATTGTTTAAAAAAAAGTAAAATATAAACCAGACAATTTCTAAATTATTCCGGCATAGTTTGTCTCAAAATGGTAGTATAAAAGTCGTACCTGAATAATGAATTCTAGCTTTGATTATCCATTATTGTTGTCACAATAAGAAAAATTGTTTATTTTTATTTATTTACAATTTACAAGCCACGTTTAAAACTCTACATCACAACTCTTCGTAGCTTAAGACGGCCTGTGTACTCGTATTGCCGATGTTCGAATTCCTCAAGCAGTAACCGTCTTCAAGATCAACTCCCGCCATAAAGGACCGCCATCGTGTAATAAAAATCAAACATGAAAAATTTAATAATTTGTGTAATTACTGATAGTAGAGCGTAACTATGTATAAGTCGGCACGGTTAGGCAAATACCACAACCCTGTGTGTATCTGTCGCAAAACAGCCATGAGCTTCGAATTGAAAGGTGGGATAGGGAAGATAGCAGTGAGTCATACATTAATTAAAAAAAAAAAACATAAGTGAGGATAACTAATGACACGACACAATACGAAATACTATTAAGCGTTTTAGGCTACAGACTGATTCACGATTCAAAGAGAATATACATGCATATATAGAGTATATAAAGAGCCTGACGTGATAATGTCATAATAATCTCATAATATCTTGGATTCATGAAAACTACAAAATAACAAATGTATTTTTTTTTAAATCAAGTAGTAAAGCTAATTAACGAATAATTTCATTTCTTTTTATTCAGTTGATACTAGTCAGGATATTAGAGCGAAGCTATAAAATTATTGTATTGTCATCGGTCCTTGATTCGTGTACAGATTTTCAAGATAATCAGACATCTTGAAGTCGGTGAAAATCACGTTCAAAGATTCCGGAACATACAAACAAATATACGTACGTGCTAAATAGTGATGTATCTTAAATAAAGCTGCTGCTTATTTATAATTATTTGATAATTTTAATGTAGAAAGCAAATACGGGAGTGTGGCATGTTCACTTCCAGTAGATAAATTAGCAAACGTTGAAATTCTATATAGTTTCCGTCTACTATCGAATCTATGAGTCAAGAGATAAAAAATAATCGACCACTGTTTTTTTTACAGGGCGTGGCTCACCTGACTCTGACAATAAAGACACAAAGTACGCGCAATCTCCCTCACGTGATGCTCATGGAAAAATACGAGTTAATCCAGCGACTCAGGCCTCGACTTCAAACGAATACCAGAACGATTCCATTAATAACAACACCTTACAAACTGGAGCAAACCAAATGCAAAGGCCTTCGGTCAGGAGGCGGATCAGAAGACGAGCCAACTCCGCATCGAACGATCCCGCGGAGCAACTCACGGAAATGTCCGTAAGAGGCCTCAATTTATTCAGATACGCGTCTATAAACGAGGGAGTCTACCAGTGTACCGAGTGCGCCAAGGACAACATCCAGAAAACGTTCAAAAACAAATATTCATTCCAAAGGCACGCCTTCTTGTACCACGAGGGGCAGCAGAGGAAAGTGTTTCCCTGTCCGGTATGCGGCAAGGAGTTCTCGAGGCCTGACAAAATGAAGAACCACATGAAGACAACGCACGACTGCTACGTCCCTAAGGACTGTGTGTATCCACCGAATGCGTTTTTTATGCTCCCCGGTATGGAGGGCCAGCTCCCTCCCGGCATCAAGCTGGAGGCGATGGGCTCAGGGTCACCGCACGCGGCGACGCCCACGCACTCCTCGCCAGACCCCGCTCAGGCTTGAACTGTGCTTCGACCTACGATTGTTATGTTTGATTCCATATCGTGTGTAAGGATTATTCTCTTAGCACAATCTAGAGTGCCTTAGCGACGTTTGATCGTGACTTTTTATTTAAAGTATATAGGAATACGATCAACAATGCGGTTCAATTATTACAATAGTATTGTTTGTTATATTTTTGGATATAAATTTTCATGTTAATGTTTCGTTAAAACATTTTATAAATATTATATTTCCATTTGATACTGTTGTGCATTTATATCGGAAGTTCGTCGTTACAAGCTCATATCGTTAACTTATTTGAAGTATGGTTGTGCAAATATTAGACAATAATATTATAGACGAGGCCAGTTGCTGCTTTTTAAATTTAAACGTTGTACTGAAAATAGCGTTAGACGGGTGCTGTACAAGTCTGAATTGTGCCTTCCAGTAAATCCGTTATTGATAAATATATGAATTTTAGAAAGATTTTATATGTTATCGATTAAGTGTTAGAGAAAAGTGCCCATATTTTGTAGTTATTCAACGTACCGCGAAAACCGACCAAAGACTGTTTTAAAAAGTACTTTATCTAACTTCTTCAAGAATCGCAAGACGTCACATTTAATTGAATATAAAAATAAAGTCTATAAAATAGCAAAAAAAGTAACACCGTTAAGTAATTAAATTGTATGATTTTTAGAAAGTGAATAGGTATTATTATAAAATATTATACGATGAAAGCAATATAAATTGACTAGTGTGCCGGTATTATGGGAGACGCGCGTCTATGTTACAAGATTGTTTATATTTCTATTCTTATTAAAGACTTGAGATAGTTTTATTACATTTAATAGATATATATTTATATATACATATATGTATAAATATTAGTTTGTATACTGTTCAGTACGTTATGTACGTAAGATTTTTATAAGACAACAGAAGTATATTTTATATCAGAGATATCTTCGTATAAATGTGCCATAGCACAGACAGCCCTTCTCTAAAATATAATATTTCCTACTAAAGTTTCTATATTTTAAATATGTACTAAATTAGTTCATAGTTAAGTTAGTTACTAGAGGTACTAGTTAGTCTAGGCCTGAAAACGAAATCAGCAGTTCTTCCATTGATAAGGGAAATAATATACTAATTTTTATCGCCTAATATACTTGACTAGTATAAGACTAGTGTAGCTGTGGAGATATCTATGAAACGAGAAATTTATCTTAATATTCTCATTGAACTGTCAGAAATAAGGAAAAATTGACGAAACAATTAAAAATATAGTTTATGAAACTAAATCGATAAACGATTTGTATTCAAATGTGCGAAAATGTTCTGCTCACAACGTGCCAATTAAAAAAAAAATTACATGACTATTTTTATTGAGCATGCTATTCTAAACAAAACTCGTGCACAGCAGCTACGCTGCCCCCTAGAGAAATGTGTTCGTAATATGAATTCTAATGGAATAACAGCATTAATCATTAACTCGGAACTAATAGACCGGATGGTGGCAACAACCTGTGTGGAATTACAACTCTGAAATCAAGCACAGAATCCTAAGCTTTGTATTATGAACAAATTATATTTAACAACAATATACTTTGGGTTATTAATTTAAAAAAAACATGTAATGTCAAATTTAGTGTCAATATTATGTTAATTTGCAGATGTTTATGTACAATAAAATATTCATTTATTATGATATACTTTTGAAAAGCAAATGTCCACAGCTGCCTAAATTTTAAGTTCACTTTCTTATATTTTATGATTAATGATTACATTATTAAACTTAAGTTTTTTTTTTTAAATATATTTGTGGAGAGTATATAAGAGCAATTTAATAAGTTAGGTAATATTAAAAAGATACTAAAATTTATAGGTATTAAGTATAAAGTCTACTTAAAGATTGGCTTAAGAACCGTACATTTGTATTTTGTTTAGCGCACATTATGTTGTTACACCAGAGTTTTACTTTAGGAAGACACATTCTTTGTATATATTTTAGTATTTTTCTTAGATTATTATTTTTCAAGTCGAAAATGTTATTGAAACACAAATCATTTTACACCGACATTGGTCCCTTCGTTTCTCCTCAAATTGTACTTTTAATCCTTTTAAGTCATTGAGTTCCCTACTCGTAAAGATTTTTCCTTTTATCATTTTATAATTTGTTCTAATGTACGTAGTTGTACATGATTGTATCTATTTGTTATTCCTGTCACTTAATAGGGACATGCCGTGGAGGAATTCACAGTAAAGGAAGGGCGTAACGACCGGACCGGACCGTACACGGTATATAATATATAATCACGAGATTTGTCCGCAGTTGATAAGTTTTTGATTGTAATTTAATTTCAACAATCTATCACTTAGGTAACGTTTTACGAGTACACTGACTATCGTATAAGTAGCTGATACATAAATTGTATCATTGTCTTCTGTCTTTTTGTTTCTAACGGCATAAGCGTGCTTCATTGATGTTAAAAATGTTCAATATAGGTTACACCAAACTAGTGAGGACTACCGTCGCTCCTCCCACACTGTGAAGTTATCTGAGAAATTATACTAAAAGGTGATAAATAGATCCTATTTGAAAAGTTCTCGGAAATGAAGAAGTACGTTTTATTTTTGGAAATTATATTATTATGTTACTAGTGTTTTTTACAACGCGCGCAATGTAAACAATTCAAATCAGCTGATGCGCGGATTCGACTGACCTTACGGAACAGGTCTGTTCACTGCCTTAGTAATGCTAATAATCGTACACGCATGTATGTCCTATCTGTGTGCTTAGTGTGAGTTTGTTAACGTTCTCGATAGCGTAAAAGTTACCTCATATTTGTATAGAATGGGATCGTTTGCCTACCTTTGCCGTTAGGGGCGCTGTTCTAACTGAAGACAAAACTGGGTTAACTTTTACGCTATCGAGAACGTTAAAAACTCGCAATAAGCAGACTGTTTGACATCGGTTTGGTCGATGGAACAATTCACGTGGCCATAAACGTAGTAGCCTAAATTTTTTTTTCAAATTTGTTCTGTGTTTCAATGACAGTTTTTTTTTTAATCTGTAAACTCGCCAACAAGGTATTAACAATTTGCTGTGTGATTTGTAATTAAGTTTGTACGACAGCGCCAGTCAACCGCACAAAACAGGATTGCAGAAGTTTTCAAGGTGTTTGGTTTTTTCTTCTTCTTAATTGTTAAAAGCTGAAATGTTGTTCAGCCACAGTTAACTATTTGTGTTACATATATATTTTGATTTTTTTCTATTTCTCTTTTTTTCAATAATTATGTTTTTTTTTATTTCTGTAAACCATTATTATTATGTTGAAGCTGTCCTTTATCTTTTTTTGTAGTATTTTATTTTGTGATATTAGTGCTAACTAAGTTGGCGAATGTTTCATTGTTGAGTTATTTTTAAATCTTACTTTTCACTTCTTCACGTGCTGCAAGGCAGCGTAAAAATGCAAATTTATTTCTAATTTAAGTTCGTTTAATCGATAAGTGACAAGTATTATGTACACTGCGCACTAAAATTTAGGGTTTGGTGAACTTTTTATGTCTTTTTTTTCGTGCCTATTATAGATTTATTAATCGCACAAATTAACTGATAGTTATTAAAGCCTGAAATTATATATTCCACATTACACACGTATATTTTAAGATGGAAATATATGTTTTAAAATTAGTTGCAATTATGTTTGTCTATGTTAACTGCATCTTAATGTAAGTGCCTATATTTTAAGACTTTCCCGAAGGCGAGTTTCGTGCGCGATTGTCCAGACTTGACGTTTTTTTTTCTCCATGAAGTGATTCGTGACGTTTTGGGAAACGTCAAACGTCATTCTTGGTAAAATTAATGGCAGTTGTTCACAGTCACCACTCAAAGTATGTATTAATAAAAAACAATAATAGTTTATTAATTTTCACTCAACGTGCAATTTATACGGATGTTCTGTTTTTTCTTATCTAATTTTATATTTACCATTTAATCTTATAAAACAATGTAAAAGATTTACTGTTGAACATTTTTCTAGATATTTAAATAAAACAAGTTTTTCTTATCTTTGAAATATATGTAATTATAGAACTTGTATTGTTCATTTCGCACAAATATATTTTTACAAAACTGAAATTTCTGTACATACAAATATTGTAGAAGCAATTTTTTCTTACAAATATTAATTGTTGACAAAAATTAATTCAAGCTTAAAAAATATATATTTTGTACCTATGTCTTATCCTTGTAATTTTTATTAACTTTCTCCGTCTACAATGCGATGAATGTCGGCCATATAATATTGTGTTTGTATAAATACCCTAACTATTATGAATTTTAAAATCGTAGCGTATAAAACCGTTAGATATTCGATAGTTTATTTAAAAAATATGGCAATTAACAAAATCACTACTGCAGTTTAACTGATTACTAGTAATAGCCGTAAGTATGTAACATAAAAGTTGCGATAAAATATCATAGCTTTAACAATGAATTGATGAAAGCGATACAAAAAAACATATACATATTTTATATTTTATAATGCAAATTATATGTAAGTGTATTTTTAAAATGAGGAATCTTTACCAACTTATAGATTAATTGTGAAAATATGTACACTAAATAAACAAATAATACATTTTTTCGCTGTTCGTTTATTTTGCCCTGCGTATTCAATTTATCAACGATTTTAAAAAAAAAGAGGTTCTTGTTTTATTATAAATATATGTAACTACATATAACGTTTAGCTATTTTATTTACCAATACTAAACTTATATTAAGTATTTACAGTTCGATCGTTTCCTTGCTGTGTTCTTGTATTTCTTTCAATGGATGTCATCTTCACCAATTTCAACATAAGTAGTAGATATTCCCTATACACCGATATTGGCTTAGACAGGACCGGGTTAGGTTTAGTGATTGTACCATGAAAATATCTGGGGTGCAGTTAAGAATTACCGTAAATTGAAGCATATTATAATATACATATATTCAGCTTTTGTAATTTCATAATCGATCCGATTTGTGGTAGACTTGAGTGTTTAATTGTTGTAAATTTGAGGTTTACAATGTAAATGCATTGTCATTAACGTTAGCTATAGCTGATGAAAGGCAATTTCATGTTCCGTTATGAAGTGTCTCTGACGATCCACGCTCAGTTCATAAAGTATTCGTAATAAGCAGATGCTGACCATTTACCGTAAACAATGAATTAGGACCTTATGATTTATATAAATGAAAATCAATTGGTACATGTATACCGGAGAATCACTTGACCAGGTCTCGATCGTTTTCTTCGCATTTGTGTTTATAATTATGAGGAGAAGCAGTATTTTCTTCGGTATACGCGTGTCATAGATACCTATAATTAAGATTACTTTTACTGCTTGATACCGGATCTATAGGCGGTAGTTAGCACAACATTCAAATGTCGACGAATAGTACTTTGTTTGTAACTGCGAAAAATTATTAAAGTATTCGTTTGAATCGTGTCCGGAAAAGGTTTGTATAAAAAATATTGTTTTTGGAAATGCACAGGAAAATTCGGAAGTATTCAGTGTTTCAGATAAACCTAACCTAAGTCACTGCAGGATGCGAGAGGTTTAACTATAAAATATTGCCCAATTCATGTTTATTTTCTAGTACGATAAGCAGACCAGCTCACTCCGCATCTAGTAATTGGCGGCTACCGGTTCCCTTTTCAGTTATTTTCTTTTTCCACTTAATGGACGATTGAATATCTTTTATTTATAATTATCGGAAATCTAATATTGCCTACATGTTTTTTTCAGAGTTCCATTACGTCTACGAGGATGGTATAGACAACAGCCCGATAATAACACTCGAGGTGTTATCCGACAGTTCGAACGTCGAGCATTGTGAACAGTTTGAGTGTAAATCGGAGATCATAGAAAACGAAAAACAAAACGCCCTTGTACATTTTGCATCCGATACGAATGAAATTGAAAATTCTAGAACAGAACAAGATGATGTGCCAGAAGAAAATAAAGACGCAATGAAGACTAAGCCCGGTGTTATAGAATATTTGTTAAATAATGACGGTAGTGTGATTTGCAAGCTGTGCGGAGAAGTTCTAGCGAGCCGCACTCATTGGTACAGGCATAAATACAAGTTGCATGTCATTCAAACCCTGAATCCGGCCCCTTTATTCCAGTGTGAACAGTGTCTTGTCTTTTTCAAAAGTAGAAAAGGTAACTTTTTTTATATATGTACGTACCTTAAAGGTCTAAATACCTATAAATGCAGTTTATGAAAAGTAATTTAATCAAGTCTTGTGCAAATCTCAGAACAGAAGTTCTTTGTATTTTAGCTTGGTTAACAAAGCCCTTAGATATATAATCATGTGAATGTGCCCACTCACCTAGAAACAAGAATTCGAAGTTTCAATTATATGGATATTCTATACCCACCCTTCATAAGTGACTACGAACTATGTAGATACATACGTGTAGCTGTAGAGTGACTGTAGCTACCTCTGCGGGCAAACAATATGCTTAAATAAACAAAGTTATTACTTTTGCGGGATTGATTCCACATGGGTGGACGAGCTCAAAGCCCACATGGTGTTAAGTGGTTACTGGAGCCCATAGACATCTACAACGTAAATGCGCCACACACCTTGAGATATAAGTTCTAAGGTCTCAGTATAGTTAAAACGGCTGCCCCACCCTTCAAACCGAAACGCATTACTGCTTCACGGCAGAAATAGGCAGGGTGGTGGTACCTACCCGTACGGACTCACAAGGTCCTACCACCAGTAACTACGCAAATTATAATTTTGCGGCTTTGATTTTTATTACACGATGTTATTCCTTCACCGTGGAAGTTAATCATGAACATTTGTTGAGTACGTATTTCATTAGAAAAATTGGTACCCGCCTGAGATTCGAACATCGGTGCATCGCTCAACACGAATACACCGGACGTCTTATCCGTTAGGCCACGACGACTTAAAATGTGGAATCAATCCCGAAAAAGTAATAACTTTGTTTATTTAAGCATATTATTTGCCCGCAGAGGTAACTACAGTCACTCTACACGTATGTATCTACATAGTTCGTAGTCACTTATGAAGGGTGGGTACGTATTTCATCAGAAAAATTGGTACCCGCCTGCGGGATTCGAACACCAATGCATCGCTCGATACGAATGCACCGGAGGTTTTATCCTTTAGACCACGACGACTACAAATCTTACCTTACCTTGTAGGAGGCGTTCTTTGATTTTGATATTTATTACATAGATGATCCAAACGGGTTCGATTGTGTATTTATTATGATTAACATGCATCATGCATATACAGCGTGTTCAATCACTTTTATGGAAAGTTACAGAGAAGCAGCTCTTAATGGGTGATTAAACAAAAATAAGTTGTAATTCTTTGTGATTGAATTCAAATCAGGTTAATTTGATAGGTTACATCGGTCATATAACGAGCAGACACAGCGAACTGTTAGCGGATTCCAATCCAGTGCTTACCAACGAGCAAGCTGAAGCTCTACAAAACGAAGCACACGCCGAAACTCCTATTAATCCTGTACCGAACGTGAAGGAAGAACCGGATTTAGAATTGGAAATACCCAAATCGAGTGTTCCGAACCCTTTAACGACGACAGTGGTGAGAGCACCGCCTCGCACCGTTGAGAAGAAACCGCATCGCCGAAGAAATACATGCGGTAAGATCTTCTGTTTACGCAACAAACTTCACAAGAATTTAAAATGGGAATGTCGGGTTGCGCTTTTCTCTAAAAAAAAATCTTCCACTAGTACCAAAATGACAGTTTTGAGAAGAGCCGGTGAAAAAATATCGGCTTTTTCTATTTTAGTAACGTAGGTATAAGTTATACTTTATTAAATGTTGTATATTGAGTTATTAACAATCAACAATGGAGTAAATGTCAAAAGTAGCCAATATAATGAATTAATCTCATGAATTTCACGATACTAAAATATAGGTATATGGAGCTCCAACGTTTTTTCATTTCCATTACATGGTACGTCATGTAAATTATATGTTTGGTACCGCTGCCCTGATCGAATACTTGAGATCAGTTAATTTTAGATTTCAGATATTTACTATTATTCACTATTAAAAAAATCAAGATTTTTATTGCAAACGTAATCTACTGAACTTACTAAGTTACTACTATGAAGCGTAGAATTAAAGATTATTGATATATTGCGTTATCCAGCCGGTGTTCAGTTTTCCAGCCGCCAAGAGCAACAAGTTAAAGTAATATAAGATTGATGCGTTGCTTTTGGCGGCTGGATTTGAAAGAAAGTTGGTGTCATGGCGGAAGTCACTCGCTGACACTTTGACGTTCAGAAATTGAACAGGTACATCATGTAAATTGACCATACACTAAAATGTACATAATTTATTTAAATAAATTTCAGAACAAACTAACATGGCTGAATTTGAGGAAAAGCGCTCTCGCGAAGAAAAACTTATAACTGAGATCATAGATAGAGTGCGAAGAGAATGCGAAGCGCAAGGTGTATCGGGACCTGCTCGCCGGTGCTACTCTCGAAGAGCCAACGTAACTTAACCCCTATATCTTAATTATAATTCGGAAAGAAGTTCCTTTATGCATGGACAGCATTGTACTCGTCTTGTTTGCTCATTTATTTATAAGAGAATAGCCGTTGTTATTAACCGTGGTACTTACTGTAAATAATATATTTTTTTCTCAATACTTTTAACTCCAATACTTTCTACTGCGGAATAATTCAGTCATCTCTGTGATGCGCCTACATAATCTAAACCAGTGCTTCCTAACCTTTTTCGTGCCATGCTCCACTGTAACATTTCTAAAATTTTCATGCCCCATACATAATTTTTAACATTTAATATTGATTTGTTCACTTAAGAAACATAAATGATCGGCTTTAGGAAAAAATCACTATAAAATTGTTATCAAAACACAGTATTTCAAAACATATAATAAGAAACTGAAATTCAAATTCAAAATAATACAGATTTTGGGGCGTGGGCCCCACGTTGGAAACACCGATCTAACTAAAACTTATTTATTGGTATGACATTCAAGAGTTCCTATTTTACATGAATATTACAATAGGTGACCGATGATATGAGTCGTTGAATTTATCCAATCTTCTAGCGTCTACTATACACTCATCTACAACAATACTTTTTGTATATTAAAAGATATAATGTCAAGAAATTGTTCCAGAACGCATTTAAATGGCATAATTTTTCAATTAGCCTTTAACGAAACCGAATAAAGTCGTTTTTACATGCTATTCACCTCATTTATGTCAATGTCAATCTACAATTAGCGTTTAAAAACTGAATGTAGTACTCGTTGAAGCTCATTAATAATTCAGATATTTGTAGAAGTAAGTTCGCACTTTGTATATATATGTATATTAATAATATTACACTTACTTCTTTAAAAGTGGGATATTATATATTGTGTTAAGAAAATTTGAACATCGAAACTACGACATACGAAGACTCATTTTAATACACTTAAAGGTACTGTATCTACTTCAGTGAAACAAAGATGATACAAAACGTTTCAAGAAAGTTATCATTCCTATGTTAATGCATAAATAAATCTAAATCGAAGTAGGTAAGTACATTTTAAGAATGTACTACGAGAAGAGAACGAATAAACCGTTATTTAATCACCCTAAAGCTACATTTACTAGGTAGCTTGTGTATAAAAATATTGTGATGTTTCGAAAACAATTGGTCGCGCAGTATTCGCCATACAGATTTTTTATCTGTCCACTTCGTCCGATTTGCTTTCGTTGCGAATTTTTGTAATGATTTTAACAGAATGATTGGATAATCATAATAAAATTATATTTATTAGTAGTAAAAAAAATTATACATGGTGACTTAAAAAGTTCTTCCAATAAATTAGGGTTGTTTCAAATTTGGTACATCTTGGACTAAAAATGCGAATCGTTACTGCTATACAATAAAAAAAATTGTGGAAATTGTCGACATAAAAAATAGAATTTCGATCAAAACTAAATCAGTATTAATCAACATTTGTAGGTAACGTTAATTCTTGCTTTTTTGATGAATATTTCCTAAATTTCATCCTTTTGTCAGTATTTTATCAATATTTTAGGTACTCAAAAAATTTTTTTTTTAAAACTGCGATCCCGTGACATTCATTTTCCAACATTTATCATTGAGAACATAAATTTTGTATTAACATTTTTGTACATATCGTCGTTTAGCTTACAAACTAATATTGTAAAACCAAAGACTAATGTTGTTTAAATTCAGTTTAAGTATAGGATACGAGATTTTATTGAAATTCACGTGAACGTGTATGTTTAGATAGGTACTATGTTTTATCAGATATTGTGCCAAATGTTACCAAAAAATTGCCAAATTTGTATTCGAAATATGGTGCCAAAAAATAATGTCCACCACAAAGTATTACATAAGTATTTTAAGTTTTATATTTACACTATTACCTAATAGGTGTTGTGTAAAAAAAATTGTAATAATATTTCTACAGAACATGTACATATTTTAAAAGTATTTTATTTGTTTTTAGGTTATAACAATGATACGTTAATAAAATAATTTTAATTTTTTTACAAAAATATATGTCGATGCATACCTACTGAATGTAGATTGTGCAAATAGTTTTGCCTAATTAACGTTGAATTGTTTTTTCATGCGCTAATTTTCTTTTAGTCTATGTATTTTTTGACATCGTTTTACTAAGTCTTCTATATTTAAAACGTAATTCAATAGTTTTAATAATAGACTTAAGAAAGTAAGATTTTGTCTTTTCAATGTCTGTAGAAAATTCTTATAAATTACTTTAAACTAGTCCAGAAACTATAGAAGTTGTAGTTTCATTGCAAATAATATAATATGACCGTTTCCACATTTAAAGAGGAGAAATACTTTTCCACTATTTATGTATAGGTACACATACAACATAATATACAATTTACAATTAGATTTCTTAACAATATTTTACAGTTTCAAAAAACTATACAATTTTTCATTCAGTTCGTGCGTATTTTGTGGTTCTAAGTCCAGAGAAAATTGAACAAACAACTCAAATATGAAGTGTATGTAATCTATAAAATTGAACGTGCACCGGAATACCACACTTAAATTTTATCATTAATAGTTTTCGCAGGGCACGCGATTTAGTAAGGATCCCTAATTTAAAAAAAAAATAATGTAGCCTATGTCACTCGGGACACCATTGTGATTGCGACTTGGACACGGCAGAGCATACGCTCGTCGCCTGCCCCGCATGGGAGGGGTGGCGCCGTGTCCTCGTCGCAAAAATAGGAAACGACTTGTCGTTGCCGAGTGTTGTGGCATCGATGCTCGGCGACGACGAGTCGTGGAAGGCGATGCTCGACTTCTGCGAGTGCACCATCTCGCAGAAGGAGGCGGCGGGGCGCGTTAGAGACGCGCAAGCCCGCCGCCGTCGAGCGGGGGCCAGGGAGGCGGATATCGCCCAAGCACTGGCCCTCTAAGTGTTTCGGGTCCCCCTCATATGTCGGTCTGGGGACCGGCGAGGGGGACCTAAGAAGACGTCGTGCAAGCTGCTCTGCACGCGTTTTACGCAAGAGCATCCGGGTGATGGAAGGCCGGCTATCCTCGACCCACGCTGGTTCTGACCCAGCGGGGTATTCCGTAGGATAGCTCACTCTAACCGGCGCCATCTAGGCGGGCTCCGGATAGCCTGCCGACCGAGAGGGCTGGTGGTCGTGGCGCCGACGACCGCCAGTCCGGCGTCCCGAGGGGGAGGGTGATGGGAGAGATGTGCTCCGCACTAAACACTTCACTTTCCCCCCTTTGCCTTTCATGAGTTCTGTCTCATGTGAGGTTTGGACGTTGGTTGTTGAGCGACAGGAGGTTTTAGTCGGTTCGACTCCGACATGCTCCGCCCGCCGTCCCCAGTGGAGGGCGGAAGTCCGGCGATTTCCTCCTGACCAAAAAAAAAAAAAAAAAAATGTCACTCGGGAATAGTGTAGCTTCCAAACAGTGAAAGATTTTTTCAGATCAGTTCAGTAGTTTCGGAGCCTATTCAATACAAACAAACAAACAAATATTTCCTCTTTATAATATTAGTATTAGATATAAAATAATTAATAATTAGGAATTTAATTTTTTTTATGGTCGAACAATCACCAATAGTCGTCGAACAAACGATGATTGATCAAAATTAATTAATCTGAGCGATAAAAATAAAGATATCTAGTAAAGGGGGCCCACTTAAGGGTGATAATTTGTTTAATTAATTATAAATAAATAAAAGACGAAAAAACAACTTTTACATTCGAACATTAACGAACAAACGACGAACAAATAATTAAAAATAGAAAAATCCGAAAATAAAAAAAGGGTGGACAAATTCACTGAGCCCACAATGACATCTACGAATAAAATAATAATATCATGTTTTTTTTGCCTTTTCTAAAGCTAGCCTTAAAGAGAGATCAAGAAACCTAGTAACATGAAAGCACTTTAAGGTAGTTAGGGTTATATTGATACATAAAATAAAAATAAAATTATTGATATTTACGTTTATTTGTACACAACACAATTCACACAAAATTACAATTTTTTTTAGGGATTTTTCGATCAACAATAGTAACTAGTTTATAGTTACTATTGTTGATCGAAGTACGGGGGACACATCAAAGGAAAAACAAAATTGTTTGTTTTTATATAATTCCGAGCATTTTCATATTTACTCACCTTTTAAACCTTCTCTGGACTTCGACAAATAATTCAAAACATAAATAAGCCAAATCGGTCCAGACGTTCTCGAGTTTTAACGAGACTAACGAACAGCAATTCATTTTTATATATAGAGATGAAGATGATAATATGGCGTGAAATGAAATGAAATAAATTGAAGATGATTAATTTGAGACATTAATCAACTGGGATGAAATGAAATGAAATTAGATAAGATAATATAGGATGAAGTATAATCTCAAGTCGTCATTTACTGAGAATTTTTCAGTGGACTTTTGGAGGATCCCGAAAAGTTACGTCCAGCGGCTTTGTTTAATTTTCCCACATTTGTGCACTTTCACAGATATTAAACAGTTAATAAACCACCGTTATTACAAATTTAAATATGCAGAAGCACTAAATAGACAAAATAAAACAAATCACACAACTTCACTCCTCGCGTTCTATGGAGGATAGTGGTGGATAGTGGTAAGGAGAACCGTCTGTCTCTCTGTTTAAAGAAGTGTCAGTTAAAATCTGATAAATAAGGGTGCCGCTACAGTAGCAACCGGGTAAATATTAAAAACGGCGCTGAAAGTTATTAGAATAAGATAGACAAATAAAAAAGGGCGAAAGAACTGTAAGGACTACAAATTTACAAAAAGTATTTTATTTAAAGCTGACAAGAAAATGCAATCGATGTCTCTACGTTTTACCACAGCAATAATTATAAGTTATATTGACGAAATTAGTTTGGACTACGTAAACATATTGTGAGGTCTTGTATATTACACGGTCACTAACTACTCTAGTCATTAAATATATTAAATTTCCTAACTCAGCCTACTTCAATCAGTTAAAAACTGCTCAATTCATATCACCCTATGCCTATGTTAGCGCCATTCTGGAGGATTTTTGAACTGTTATTTAGTGCTGAAAGTGGGACACTTTTTCAAGCTTCTCTCTTATATGAGACAGTTCTCCTTACCTCTACCATCCATATCGCGTTCCCGCCAAAAAGTCCGAATTACATTTTTTTAAGGAATTTTATGACCTGGTAACAAAGACCTTTAAGTCATATCTTATTTTAATTTATATTCTTATTTTTAGAAAAATGATATGGAGTGAAATGAAATGAAGATGATTAATTTGAGACATTAATCAACTGGAATGAAATTAAATGAAATGAGATGAGATGATATGGGATGAAATCTAATCTTAGTAAAATAGTTGAGATTTTTTCAGTGGACTTTTGGAGGATCCCGAAAAGTTATGTCCAGCGGCTTTGTTTAATTTTCCCACATTTGTGCACTTTCACAGATATTAAACAGTTAATAAACCCCCGTTATTACACATTTAAACCTAAAGAAACACTAAATAGACAAAATAAAACAAATCACACAACTTCACTCCTCGCGTTCCCGCCAAAAAGTCCCGAATTACATTTAAATGATTATTCGACATAGATTATCATTAAGGATGGTATTACAGCAGCTAAGCGGGTTTTAATTATAATTTAAACTTAATGGCTATGGGCAAAGTGTAATAGGCCAAGCAGAATTGAGGTTAAATTTTTATTTAAAACTATATTAAAGATTGCCATAACGCCATTCTTCAAATTATTTAAAAAAAATCTACAAAAAAGGTTTTCCATTCCCATTTAATTAAAAAGAAAGCCTTGCCAATGAGCATTTCTGCTTTGCATTTATATTAATTTTACCACTAAGCTCTCTTTTCATACTATTCTTGAATTTCATTTGGACAAGGAAATCTCCCCCGTTTCACAAGATCAAGCAAAATAATTTAACAAAAAGCATTGTGACTACTCAGTTGAACTTTCAGTAGGTACCTATGTTTTCGAAATTTCACAGAGATTTTTGGTTTCAAATCATCCAACAGATATGACTTTGGCTTTTCCGCAAAACATTGAGTAATGTTCCCTTTGCCTATCTAATTATTGAACGTTTTTAGTTACATTTAATTTTAGGCTTTTTGACTGGAGCGCGAGTTGCAAAATTGTGTAAATTGTTTTATTCTGTTAATTTAGTGCATAGGTAATACACATATATTAAATAAGAATTTAGTGTTTCATTAGGTTTAAATGTGTAATAACGGTGGTTTAATAACAGTTTAGTATTTGTGAAAGAGCACAAAATTAAATATGAGAAAACTATAACAACCCCGCTGGACGTAACTTCTCGGGATCTTCCAAAACGTTCACTGAAAAAGTCGCAGTAAAACTCATTTTACTGAGACGATATTTCCTCACCTCATTCCACCCATTTCTTTTTATTTAATTTCATCCCGATTGATTGCAGCCTCAAATAAATCAACTTCACCTCATTTCATCCATATAATCATTCATCATCATTTTCAAGGTGGGTGGCGCATTTACGTTGTAGATGTCTATGGGCTCCAGTAACCATTTAACACCAGGTGGGCTGTGAGTTCGTCCACCCATCAAAGATATAAAAAAAAAAAAAATTATCACTCCATACAATTTTATAGTAACAAATTTAACTACTTATTAATCAGGAATCGAACACACGAAGTCAGCCTATTTGTAGAATAACATCCAGTATTTTATTCTGTTACGAAAAAATGCCACAATTTTTTCAAGTTTTACGATGCTATAAGTGTTCGGTGTTTCAAGTAAGTATAAGCAATTACGTATAAGATTAGTGCCGTATCACATTATTTAATTTATTTGTTTTTAAATAATGGCATAACCATATTTTATTAGAAAAATTATTAGTTTTTATGGCAAAAGGTTGTTGTTCGGAACTTGCTTAAGCTAGCTCACCCAGTAAATGCTATCGTAATTTAGGTCTTCTATTCTATGATAGCTACCACACCCCCGAGACCAGAAGTTATGACAGTTAGTTAGTGACTACTATATGATTGACTCTCGAATTATTATAACGTGTCTGCACTTTTAAGGTTAAAAATAAGATTTGATGAACTGTTACAATTTTCAGGTTCATCAAGGTAAAAAGTCAAATAAATGGAAATGTAAACTTTGTGGTGGGAAGCAGTCTATTAAAAGGCATTATGGTCTTGGCACTAGCAAGGACTGCCGCATACAAGTTCAGAAATTGAATGGGATTCGAGGCGTGATTGATGAACTCTACGATTCTACATCGCCAAATGAAAGTTTAGATGAAAATACTGAGACTGAAATAACAGAAGTTTCAAATAAAAACATTGAAAAGAAGAGTAAATGGACAGATTTTACTATAAATAATGAAATTGAAAATATTTATGAAGGAACAGATGATAATAACTATCCCGATAACCAAGAAGTTATTTCAGAATTACCTAATAAGCGTAAAAAGACGAAGAATCACTATAAAAATAAAAACAAAGAACAGATTACAATCAATATAGGCAATGAATTTTGCGACCCTAGAGATGGAAACCCAAACTTTAATTATCCTTTAGATACAATAAATAAAAAAAACATTACTACTACTGAAGACTCTGCAGAAAGAATAAATAATGATAATGAAATGGAATGTCAAGGAAATGAGCTTTTCAATGACAGTTGCATATTAAAAGACACAAATCTGAAAATAAGCCAATGCAAGAAATTCTGTAACTCTTTAGAGATTGTAAAAAGAAATAAGCTGAATAATGCTAAAAGTCAAGTTAAAGAATCAAAATGGAAACAATTCAGTGAAAATAATGAAAATCTCTTTAAAATAGAAGACTCAAAGCATACTTTAAACCAAAGAAAAACAATGGAATTTTCAATAACCGAAGAGTCTGATTTAGATACCATACTTGATATTTGAATTGTATTCATGAGAATGTTATGTTTAAAATTAGTTATAATTAAAGACTTAAGACCTAATTAAACAGTATGTCCATAAATCTGCCTAGTATAAGTACTAGGCAGAATTATGAAATACTAAGCAGAATTACTAAGGTAAATACTTAATTATATCACAGTCTTATTCAATTTAAAGGCAACGCAAAGTAGAGAGTTCTCTACAGCTCACTTAATCTTAAGCCACTAAACTTCATAGTGTGTTTGCCTGGCCCTATATAAGATTAAGTGTGTGCTGTGATGAATTAAAACAATTGACCACCAATTGGTGGCCTTGACATTTTTAGGGGTAATTTTCGTTTGGGAAATTGCTTAGGTGTTGAACTAGGGTCTAACTAACAGGATGACTAGTTACAGTTATCAAGAAGAATATTTTATTTGCCAGTGCAAATACCATACAAAATTCTTTCGCCTGTATGTCTGGCAATGCAAGGTTTTTTTTCGGGCTGGGAGTTTAAACTTCTACGAAGTCTGTTATGTGGATCTTGACGATCTGCAGATGTTGGGAGCAGACCATGGACCCAAGGACATTTTTAGGGGCCTTCCGCATTAAACGACCCCTGCACTCTTATACCCGACGCCAGATCTCCGTCCGGGGTCAGAACCCGGTCAGAGTAAGGGGGTTCCCGTGGTCATCAACTATCGTGGCGCCACCCTTGGACGCCCGACCGACGGATAGTCGATGACCAATGACACCGGTCTCCGCGGTACGGCGGCCCTACCAGGCCGCCCGGGCGATGCCGCTGGTGTTCCGGGATACTTCGCTGACCAGCCTGCCGGGTCAGAACGCGATACACCGCCGACCGGGTTGCTCTTCCACAGTATGTTCGGCGACGACAGCGACGACGGCAATGCGGACCGCGTTGTCACATTCTTCTGGTGCCAGCACGCTAGAGTGACGGTAGCGTGCGGCGCAGCCTCGACCCCCTCAGGTTGACCCGTGACCATCACCGGGAGGAGACTGAGCGCAAGACATACCTTAGGCGTTCGTCGCGCTAGCGATCATTCATTTCGTGCGGCACTCTCTTATCTTTTTTTTACTTTGGCATTTTGATGCATATAAACAAAGATTGTTTTGATGCTAATGTTGAAAGCTGGTGTTCACTCAGGCAAATCGTCAGCCTCCACTATCGTAGTTTCCGGGCGACCACGTGGTTCCTTTTTTAGACTACAATATCCATGTTGGAATCGTTCAAACTAATAACGAATCGTGTGTTCGTTTGTAGTGTTCACTCCACATCATTAATTAATGTTGTGAGCTGTTAGTGCGGCATTACGGAACTATTTATTCATTAATTACTCGTATTTTTTTAGGCAACATAATTAAAAATATTACAAATTAGTGCAAACAAAAAACACTAATCAATAAATAAATAGAAATTGCTGAATTAGAAAATAGATTTTCATATTTTTGAAAAAAAAATCATTTGAGCTAAAAATTTACTGCCAATTTAATACATAAATTACAATTAAAAAATGCCAGTATTGTGAAACTTCATACCTTACTCGACCAAGCTAAGTTTGCACCTCGCTGGAATCATGGAATAGATAAGGTTGGAAAAGCCTTTGCTCTAATTTTGTATTAGGACCAGTGTCGCCGCTTCATCCCCACTATTTTAATTTCTACACATACACATACTATGATTACAAGTATTTCGCACACAACAAAAACACACATAAATCTCAGGACAGATATTCGTTCGCAAACTAGCACAAAACTCCCGTAGGCATACACACTCGCACACGCAAAAAGGCAGTAAAAATGTTCATACACGCTAGTGCTTGATAAAACCGATATTCTTTATCGATAAATTATCTGATGAATTAATGGGGAAAAATGAAACATGAAATAAATCTCTTCTTTTTCTCCACCTTATCCCACTAGGTGGGGTCGGCACAGCTAATTTTTCTCTTCTATTCTCTACTATCAGCCGTCATCTCAACACTCACTCCTCTCTCTCTCTCATATCGTCATTCACACACTCCATCCATGTCTTCTTCGGTCGACCTCTTCCCCCTCTACCTTGCACAACCATTTCCATACATCTCCTAGTCACATGCATCTTCTCTCTACGCATCACATGTCCATACCACGCTAACCGCCCGCTCCTTAATTTGTTGTTTACCGGGGCCACTTTCACTCTTCCTCTGATATACTCATTCATGAAATAAATATGAAAAAAAACTATTTTACTTTTATTAATTACAAATAGTCACTGTCCTTGGAATAAAACGTATTTGTTAAGCACTTGGCGTTTGCTATTAATTGCGAATGAATTTTTCAAAACTAAGTCGAAGTCGTTTGAAGTCGTCGTGGCCTAAAGGGTAAGACGTCCGGTGCATTCGTGTGTAGCGATGCACCGGTGTTCGAATCCCGCAGGCGGGTACCAATTTTTCTAATGAAATACGTACTCGACAAATGTTCACGATTGACTTCCATGGTGAAGGAATAACATCGTGTAATAAAAATCAAACCCGCAAAATTATAATTTGCGTAATCACTGGTGGTAGGACCTCTTGGGAGTCCGCACGGGTAGGTACCACCACCCCGCCTATTTCCGCCGTGAAGCAGCAATGCGTTTCGGTTCGAAGGGTGGGGTAGCCGTTGTAACTATACTGAGAGCTTAGAACTTATATCTCGAGGTGGGTAGCGCGTTTACGTTGTAGATGTCTATGGGCTCCAGTAACTACTTAACACCAGGCGGGTTGTGAGCTCGTCCACTCATATAAGCAATATAAAAAAAACTAAGTGTATTCTGATTTTTTTATGGTAAAATCATTTTCAGTAAAATGTTTAGAGCAAATAGTACTCGTCTTTGTCTCCAGTTTCCTCTACCTGTCACGTCAATCCATTGTTCCCTGGCATTAGGTTCTTTAGGAAAACCAAAATTTATAATTTATTGCATAAGTCAAATAGCATTTTACTTAGATTTTAATACGTCTTAGACAATATAGTAAATACCCGTAAATGAGCGGTCTACATGTCCCTTTATATTATACCTTCACATAAATTCAATGATAATAATTCAATAATAATAATAATACATATTTATTTTACTCAAAATACGTCTCACTAAGAATATACTAGGTATCATTATTTAAATATAAAATAATAGAAAAATTATCCATGTCAAATGTAAATATAGTCGAGAATTCTGTCGATGATTTTATTTCAGCACATGGTCACCTCACTATCGACAAACTAGCGCCATGCACCACGGCCAATCAGAGCAAAGGCCGAAATTTCAAAGATTGAAGTGTATAGTCGGATTTTTAATTAGACGAAGCCAGCTGACAGTAGCTAATGTCACTTTGTGAAATAATGATGCTATATTTAAAGTAATGTGATGCGTTCAGTTCTCGTTCAATCACATAAATGAACAATAAGTGTGAAGAGTTACTCATTAATTTCAAACTATAAAAGAATATTATTTATATTTTACAATAAAATTGTATTAAAGTGATCCAATATAATAATATGTTACTAGTAGTATGTAACTACAATCAGTTTTTTTTTTTTTTCATTACCTATGTACCTATAATTGTTATATTTTATACATCTATAGTTTCAACTATATGATGCATTGGAAATAGGACAGTCTTACAAGCTTCCTCGCAATGTTTTTCTTAATGTTTAAAACACTCGGTATTCAGTACAGGTAGATACCATAGGAACATAATGTTTCGTCGAAAACTCGTTGGTATGTACAAAGCACGGCTAAAATTCGAACCCCGTGCCCGATATCGGCAGTTCGGCACACTAACTACTCACTAGACAATCGAGGCAATTTCATTAATTCAGGAGTTTTTTCAATCGTTCACTTTGTCACAACACTATTTTTATTTCATCAAAAACTGACAACACAGTAAACGTCAGTTTACTTCGTCTAATAAAAAATCCGATTATAGAGAACGCAATGCATGTAGTACATTGGAAGCGGACTTGGTCATTGCATTCATTGGGCGAGTACACATCGCGCAATGTATGTTATTTATAACTTGTTGCAATAATATTGTTAATGTTTGGAATTTCATAATGCTCAGTATATTTTTATGTTTTAGACAAATAATATTGTAATTAAATGGTAATTTCGACTTACCGATCGAAAGACATACCTCCTCGCTCTATATTTGAGGTCTGACTTTTTGTTTTACAAGTTATAATTGCACAACACGGCATTATAAAGCGGAGATCTGTTCGCCCAAGTAGTCCGAAGTGCACTAAACGCGGGAATGAAAGAATCGGTCGAGTTATGATTGTAGAATCATAACTGTGGCACGCTTGCCCCGCCTACATTACCATTCCAACCTTATTTATCTATTCCGTGGCTGGAATGCGGTGCTCCGCCCGCTTCCCCGCTCACCTTCCCGCGATCGCCCTGTCGCGTCAGTACGCTTAGCATCTTTGTCGCCGACGCGCGTCATACAAGTTTTCGTCTCCCTATCCGTTGAATTTTAATTTTTTTAATTGTCCTTGTTGGTTAAATTTAAAAAAATCTGTTATAAAAATGAATTGCTGTTCGTTAGTCTCGCTAAAACTCGAGAACGGCTGGACCGATTTGGCTTATTTATGTTTTGAATTATTTGTCGAAGTCCAGAGAAGGTTTAAAAGGTGAGTAAATATGAAAATGCTCGGAATTATATAAAAACAAACAATTTTGTTTTTCCTTTGATGTGTCCCCCGTCGGACGGATTCCTTTTGTTTGTTTAAAGTTTATTTTATACAAAAGCTTACCTCTTTTATTTCTCGATTAAGGCACTACGAAGTCTGCCGGGTCAGCTAGTAATTAAATAGAAAAAGAGGCAAATAAAACACTAGAGTGGAACTCTTTTTTCATATTACAATAAATTGATACACACATTTAATCATCACAATAGCAACTGTTTCATATCACTTCGATAAATCTGAAAGATAGCTAATAAACTACTGGAAATACTAATAATAAATACGGCATAAACCCTACAAAAAACATCAAGTAACTTTGAAAATTGTAAAGGATTATATTATAATCAGAACATGATTTAAAGCTAAATATCATGTGACACTACTGTTTGATTATACTTAGATAATTAATCGCTCTATTTCTAAAAACTGACAATAGGCATGAAAGGCAGTTTTAATACAATAATTTCAAACTCAAAAAAAACAAATATACCATTTTGGCTACCATTACATTCGGTATGCCCATTACAGGAAGCCCTACTATATTCGATGCATGCTTATAAATACACGATTACTATTAAAATTCTAGTCACGTTCAGAGTCACGATTAGCAAAATCTATGTTTACGATGAAATTTTGAGAACACTAATAAATAGTTCTCAATGTTTTCTCAACTCTACGGATTCTTTAAATCAAGAATACGCAGTCAGCACTTCGTATATCGTCAATTCGACCATGTCACCGAAGTGTTCTTTGCAGAAAATTAGCAGCTCTTGTAAATTGTCCTTTCGTATTTTCCGTACAGCTTAATAGGACATCATGTGTCTTCGTCGATGCAATTCACGAGCTCTAGCGTATCGTCGACTGTAACTGTTCCAACGCCATGATCTGAATATAATACAAAAACATTTTTAATACATTTTCATAATATACTTGTATGCTATTGAGCTCCCTCGCCTTGGCGTCAGACTGAATAAGGGGAGGAGGAGGAAGGAAATAAATAAGACTGCTAGTAAAAACCCAGATTTTAGAAATGTGGGTTTATTAACGATCTCATCTAAGTCTACGTGACGTTTTTAGTGACGATCTACCTAGTTTTCAATTAAATGGAATGACGCTCCCATAAAGTTCCTGACTTGCAGTGGGAAATTATAAATATGCCAATCAAAACGGAAGAAATAAGTGAACTGATAGTCTTCATATCGTCTTACTTAATGATTGTTAAAAATCGCTTTGGCTTCATGATTATTTCCGCAGTAAGTGTACTTGAATGTAACTTCGTACTTTCTATACACTATATTATAGGGCGGTATTGTGTGTATCATGTATTATTGGTTTACCGACATAAATAGATTAGCTGTTATTGTAATGAAATGCAACTTCAATAGGTACTATTTGTTTTTTATAGGAAATTTCACCTAAATATTTCAATGTTTGCTTATGCAGTTTGCTTATGTGCTCAACCAACAAATTTCAGATGAAGGACCTTTACTTTATTGTTTTGAAGACTCTATTTCTACTATCAAAATACCTTTCGCTATATCCGATGGGCTCGCCTCTGTGAAGGTAGTTGTTTTCGAAACCTTTGACGGATTCTTCGTGGCTTCCTAAACATGAAAAAAATATCATTACAAAGTACCTAATGGTGTAGACAAAAATATATATTTAATATTTGTTTTTGAGCTTACCGTGAGTATTCGAATGCGAAAATCTTCGACATGAAGGCCCACGACAGCTGAGAAGTTGTTGCAGCTGATTGTGGAAATATTCCCTTTCGGAAGCCGTCAAATGTTTAACCCTGTTTTGAGTTTCGAATGGATCTAGAAACAAATTTAAAGTTGTCATTGATTTAGAAAGTTAATAATTATTACCTCTTTTAAAATTGAATTTATAAAAATCAGTTTTTTTTCCTACCTATGCTGATAGCCTTGAGAGGCTATTTCAGCTTCACCCTAACGTGTGTGAGTGAGCTCACGGGGCTTAAACCGGAGTTTTGCTAACACTGACCCTAGCAAGAGCAGTGCTTCGCAGAATCTACCAACGGATCGGAAACGCGACCCACTGAAAAGATCCGGCGAGAAACTCAGTGGGCTGTGTCTGTGGGTTAATTCGCTCGTCGAGGCCTTCGTCGCAAGCGACAGGTTCGACTAGGACGGTGACCGGTGCTTGTGGTGATCAAAATTATTATCGTTTTTTCGTCGTATGCTATATGCTGTTGTACCATTCATCCAATTGCAAACAAACTTTATTAATTTGCTTCCTTGCATTTGCGTCAAGATTATAGACAAAGTACTATTTCCTAATATTATAATTGCAGACATGCTTCTTAGTCTTAGATTCAACAAATTCATGTATGTATAATTATACATTTAGCGTTACTCACAATGCATCGTGACCGTGTTTCACTAACTTAAAATAAAAAAAAGAACATACCTATTCTTAGATTGTAGTAAGTAACGAGTCCAGTTATGAATTCGCAGTACAACAAATTATGTGTGGCGTTAATAGTCCTAACGCAATTGTACGTGTTGTTAGAAGTGCTCATGCAGAAGCAAAATGGTCCCGCGGTCCAGAGCGGCGCCGTGCGCCAATGGTCATTGTCGTGACGGTAACAATTCATTCTCTCAGATTCACATAGTTTTTCCAATTCTGCCTAAAATATAAATAATAATAATAATATACCGTCGTAGATACCGCCATCAGTGGCAATCAATTTTTATACCTAGTCAGGTCATAAGTATTGTCACACAGTAAAAACTTTTCTTTTAGAATGCTGGCCACAAAAAAGTTTATTGAATTCGAATTTCGAATTGTTCATGAAAATAAAAATGTATAACTTTTAGAATTTTACTCATTTTTAAATATGGAGTGGACGCTTAAAGAAGACCGTGTTGCAGTTATTGCGTTGCATCGTTGCGGTTACGCGCCAATTCAAATTTTTAACATACTGAAAAATTTGAATATAGCCAAAAGATTCGTTTATCGTACCATCAAACGATACAATGAAGACTCTAGTGTAGATGACAGGTCAAGAAGTGGTCGCCCTCGGTCTGTTAGGACTCCAGCAGTGATAAAAGCTGTGAAGGCGCGAATTCAAAGAAATCCCAAACGTAAGCAGAAACTGTTGGCCCTTCAGATGGGGTTAAGCAGAACCACGGTGAAAAGGGTGTTAAATGAAGACTTAGGGCTTCGGGCATATCGAAGAAAAACAGGACATCGTTTGAATGCTCGTCTAATGGACCTGAGACTGAAGAGATGCCGCGCTTTGTTGAAGCGGTACGCGGGAAAAAAATATCGGGAAATTCTTTTTTCGGATGAAAATTTTTTTACCGTAGAAGAGAGCTACAACGAACAAAATGATAAGGTGTACGCACACAGTAGTGAAGAAGCGAGCAACCGTATTCCGCGTGTCCAACGAGGTCATTTTCCATCCTCGCTCATGGTATGGTTGGGAGTTTCTTATTGGGGCTTAACAGAGGTACATTTTTGTGAGAAAGGTGTAAAAACGAATGCAGTTGTGTATCAAAATACAGTCCTGACGAACCTTGTGGAACCTGTTTCTTATACCATGTTCAATAACAGGCACTGGGTATTCCAACAAGATTCGGCGCCAGCTCATAGAGCGAAGAGCACACAAGACTGGCTGGCGGCGCGTGAAATCGACTTCATCCGGCACGAAGACTGGCCCTCCTCCAGTCCAGATTTGAATCCGTTAGATTACAAGATATGGCAACACTTGGAGGAAAAGGCGTGCTCAAAGCCTCATCCCGATTTGGAGTCACTCAAGACATCCTTGATTAAAGTAGCCGCCGATATTGACATGGACCTCGTTCGTGCTGCGATAGACGACTGGCCGCGCAGATTGAAGGCCTGTATTCAAATCACGGAGGTCATTTTAAATAAACTTTAGTGTAATAAGAATCTATGTTTTGTTAAGTTCATTTTGGTATATGAATGGTTACATAATGAATAAACTTGTTTCAATTATTTTACATTAAACATGTGACAGAATTTATGACCTGACTAGGTATAGTGTTTTTTAAAAATTGTATTTTTAATATCTTTTTTAAAAAATATTATGTAATTAATAAGATTTTAAATAAATATTAATAAATAATAATAATAAATTTAATAATAATAAGTTTTTGGAAAAAGAAGAAATCTCAACTAATGGGCATTAAATATACTTATTCCTTATTATTTATTTGGCTAAGGCTCGTAAATAATAAATACGTACCAGCGTCTGCTGAGAAAAAAAAGTAAAGAAAAGTAATAATAATAATGGTTATCTAATAACTAGAAAGGTCTAAATTACTATGAGTTTAGGGAATTTACCCTTTTTTTGGCTTTCCGCAGTTTCTTTTGAAGCAACTGGGCTTTACGTTTTCTTTGTTCTTCTCTCGCTCTCTGGGCTGCCTCCATATAGCTCTGACCGGGTCCTTTTAATTTCCTGTAGTAGAATGTTAAATATAAGGAAACAAAAACAAAAATAATATAACTAAAACCTATAAATATATATATTTTTTCTTATTTTTAAATACTATTAATAAATTGAATAATTTTTTTAATAATTTTTAATACTTGATATTTTATACTTTAAAAAAAAATTTTAGTAATTAATACTCACCTATTTTCCTCACAATAACATACGTGTTTGTCCTCATTTTCAATGAAGAGTGGATGCAACCTTCTTTGAAAGACATCGGGCGGCTTTTCCAAAATATCAATGCTTTTAGAAGTTCCTTTATTCATGTTTCTTTGTTCGTATTCTGATACGTCGAATCTCGTTGGCCCTAAATTTAAAGCAGTGTGGGTCGCGTTTTCCATTGGTTTGGCAGTTGTTGTTGTTACAGTGTGTAAAGCCTTTGTAGACCTCAATATTTTATCGATACTTGAACTGTAGTAATTCACCGTTTGAGTAAAGTACGTTGTATCCTTTTCTGTTGTGTATTCTTGAGAAACTTTTTTGTTGCTCATTGTATCGAAAATTTTTGAAGAAGCAGTCGTAGTTACGATTTCCGTAGTAGGTACAATACCAAGTGATACTGTACCAACTTTGTCTAAATTATTAGGCTGTTGGTAATTTCCATCGATAATTATCGTAGTAACCTGAGGTTTTGGCAGCTCCGTGTTATAAATACTTGTCAAGTTCTCTCTTAGAGCCACACCTTCACCTATATTCATATATGTATGAGTGGATTCGTCAAGTTTAGATTCATTTTGTAATTGAATATCAAAGACGTCTTTAGCTTTGGCGTGTACTGTAGGAAAAACATATTCGTTCGACTGTCTCATTTTTTTATCGATTAATGTATTGTTTTTCTGTTTTGTTTTCAGTTTGTGCATTCTGGTTTTTTTCAGGTGTTCCTTAGAAGTGTGTTCATAGATAGCTGTCTTATTGTGTATATGACTACTTATTTCAGGCGTATTCAAAGTGTGTATTTCAGTTATTGGCTTAGTAATTTTTAAGTGTCGTTTGATCTCTTTTAAATCCTCAAGCTTGGTACGCAACTGCCTTATTTGGTCTTCTAAACTTAATCTATTCGTTTGCCAAGCTTTCAAATCATTATAGATAATTTGCGAACAGTTAACCCTTCCATCTTTTTCTATTTTACATTCAAGTGACGATTCATTTGTGTTAAGCAGTGCATCGTTCTTATGCTTTTTTCCGTTATGTTGGTTCCACTGTCGTGCTCGTCGTTTGACCCTTTTATGATCTAAATTGTCTTTGGTTTTTTCGTAAGCTTCTATAAAAGCTTGCGTTTCTTTAATTAGTTTATCAATTTTATCTTGCATATTTTTGTTTTCTAGCTCATTGATTGGTTCAGTTTTGAAACTTAAATGTCCTATGCTTGGATTCTCTTTGAGAATAGTTTCAACAGTATTCGGTTCGAAAACATCGTTACTGATGGATCTGCGCGATCTGGTTATATTACTCTCCTTGGTTACATCACTAGGTCGTCTTGCAATATTGCCATCAGTTTCTAGTCTGGTATAAACGAGCCCACTGGGCGTGAAACAAGCACATTTCTTTGTACTCATCTTCGGCTGCGGAATAGTGTATTCATTCTGAAATTGATTGTTAACAATCAATACTAGTTCTGTACTATAAAATTATTAACACTTTTATTATGTGAAAATACATACGTCATATCTGCATTTGTGTTTACGCCATCTGCCATTGACTAGAACGCATTTCCATTTTCTGCCGGCGGCGCAAGGGGCACGGAGTTCAGCTTTGGAGCAATCAACTGCTAATCGTGTTGTTTTAGTGTCAAATATAGTTGCATTGCTGGATTCTGAAAAATGGTTAAAATACGGTCAAAAACCTAATATGAAAGGGTTTACGATCATCTTGTGGAAATTTGTGTGCGTGTTATTTGAAACTAGATAATGACCGAGCTTTGCTCGGTTTTTTTTTGATAACGCCATCTTGTTGTGTCTTTAAAGCGGTTAGTTGCCCTCAATTAAGATAAAATAGTATTATTACGGCCGTCTGGTGTTGTGTTAAGTGACATGGTCACTACACAAGGGGGTCGCGGGTTCGAATCCCGCCAAGGGAAGATATTTGTATGGTAAATAAAAAATGTCTTTTCCAGGGTTATGGATGTATATTAAATATATGTATGTGTATAATAAAAAATCTTACATTTATTTCCGTTATCTGGTACCTGTAACACAAGTTCTTTACGAACTTATCACGGGACCAATTAACGTGGCGTGATTGTTAGTAAATATTTATTATTTATTTATTTATTATTCGCCAATAGATATCGGGAAGAGTTGATTATTGAAAACACGAATAAAACAACATTTTCTGAAAATAAATCGTAGCTAGATCGATTTATCGCCCCCGAAATCCCCTGTATACTAAATTTTATGAAAATCGTTGGAGCCGTTTCCGAGATTCAGATTATATATATATTAATATTCAAGAATTGCTCGTTTAAAGGTATAAGATAAGATAGAAACGAATTGCATCAATTGATACTCACGCAAAAAATCTTTGGACGACATCATCATGTATGGCTGAGTATTTAGGTTATCTCCAGCGTCGAGAGCTTTTTCCAGAGTGGCCTCTAAAATTGGATTGTGACTTTCGTTTGTGATAAGTGGCTCCGAAGACTTCTCCTTTTCTAAAGTATCAAATTCTGCGCTCTCCTGAAAATACGAATAATGACGTCGATTTTTATATCGAACTCAACGTGAACGAGGAACGTGAGGAAAACAAATTTTCGCAATTACTTCTTTGACGTTTTTTTTTTTAATAAATCTATAGCGATCTTCCTTCTACCATACCGACGTTTAGTTCACAAATATTATTAAAATCGTAATATATTATAGAATCGTTGAGTACCGCATCATCATCGTTATCGAGGGTCAAGAAGTCGTCATCGTCAGTCTCTTCCTCGAAGTCTGCGCTTTCAGAAGATGCTTGAGGCTGCAATGTAGTCCCAGGATACCTATTCATTTCAAAGCTGTATTTGTTCTCTCGAGAGCGATGGCCCATTCCCAAGATGTCACGGCGTCCGGAGCTGCAAACGAACGTTATTTAAAGTAGGAAATTCTGTTAATTTAAAATGGGTTAAAAAAGTATATTCACGAAAAAACCATGCTACATGTGTTTTAATAGACTTTGCTTTACTATACCTAAGTTAAAAAAATATAACTCAATAAGAAATGGATTTTAAATATAATACTTTTAGAAAGACAGTTATGTTAATCACTTTCTTCAAACATCGCACTGTTAAGTCCTTTGTTATAAATGTTGGAAATACATACAAAACACGAACAAGTACGCCAATACCATGGATACCAAATATATTTCAGACTCTGACACCGGAAATCGAACCCAGGTCGGATCATTATTGTACATTATAATGCATTAGTAGACCGACTAACAAACAACTAAGGTATTAAATTACATAATAAAATTCCTTGCTTAACAAAGCCAAGATACTTATTCTGGTTCGAAGTTAACATTGCAATTTTCATATGCATATTCTTACCTTTCTACAAGGAAAGTATCAGGCCAATAAGACATCTGTTCACGACGTCTCCTCGGCTGCAGTAAAGGCAGTAAGGACCTTCCATCCATGTGAGCGGGTGCTTCTACTCCACCCATATCAAGGAACGTTGGTGCCAGATCTATGTTCAATACTATATCGTCGACCCTGGAAAATTTTATAAACACATCAAATTGAACTTTCCCTTCCGTACCTTTCTATAAGCTATAAGTAGATTTTATATGACTATTAACCGATGCTAATGTTTATTATCTGTGTTGTATTAATCAATATTGCAATATTAGAGACGGTGTATCGAATCCGCCCCATATCTTCCCTAGGGTTTTGTAAAAAGCGACCAAGATATTCACCGAAGATGGATGCAGCGTTCATTGAGTATAATGTCAATGCCAGCATCTACTGGTGGTGTGCCATATTGTTAGCATCTACGGCTTGAAGCCTCGCCCTCATTTCTCAAGGTGGGGGACGGCAGCGTTAACATTCTGATCGATGTTCGTGGGTGACAGTAAATAATCACAAGGAAGACAGAATTTAGATTCTTTGTATCCAACCAGCGTTGAATAATGCAGCAATGTGTAAAATATTTAAAAACGAAATACCGCAAATTCAATTTATTACACAGAAAACATTACCCGGTGTTCAAGATCTACACAGCGCGAAGTGAAAGACATAATGACGTTTATGATCATTTTTTAAACTTATTTTCTGTGCATTTTTCACTCACGACTTTGGCGCCTTTTTTATCATTTTCAATTTTTTTTCACATTATTATTGTCGGACTACAAATAAAATATAACATCAATTCCACAAACCGACTTATTATTTGTCCCGAGTATAGAAAATCAGCTTTATAAAAATACTGGTGTTAAGGCGTCTTGTGAGTCCGCACGAGTAGGTACCACCATCCTGCCTATTTTTGCCATAAAGCAGTAACGTATTTCGGTTTGAAAGGTGCGGCAGCCGTTGTATTGAAAAACTGAGATTTGGTATTCTTTTCTCGATGTGGATGGCTGCATTTATAGTGTTTATATCTATGCGCTCCAGTGACCAGTTAACACCGGATGGACCGTGAGCTCGTCCACTCATTTTAACAATTGAAACACTTACACCGTGCCAGGCTCGACTCCTGGTCCTCGAACTAGGAAGGGAACTCTGATGTCGAACTCAAACGGGAAACTCTTGCCTTTTACCAGCCCGAACTGGCCCAAATGGTATCCGTGGTCCGAAGTGTACACCAAATAAGTGTTATCCAGTTCGCCTAGTGATTTCAATTCTTGGTACACTCGTTCTACTGCCTAACAAAATAAAAATACATCCTGTGTGATTTATGTACATAAATTTATATGAGGGCGAACGAAAATATTGTTTGTTTGTGTTTTTTTTTCAATTTTCCGCAAAATAAAAGCTCAGATATGGCCAATAATATTGTGACAGCCGTAAAAAGCATTTTAGTGTCGATTTTCATTTACATAATATGTATCTACGATATATGTATAGGTATACAAATAAACTATTAAATTTCACGCCATTAAAAATCTGCATTGGCAAAATAAACAAACTATTCATCTCACTAAGCCTACTAGTAATTACATAAATCAACGGGTACTTTCAGTAAAATACACCTAAGAAGCCTTGCTTGATTTATGCGTACTTTACTTTACCAGCACATAAATTTAGTCACCGATTAATCAGTATAGCTTGTTCCTTACCATGTCAACACTTTGCAATGTCTGCAACCTCTTGGTCATGAGCAAGTCGGTAAATTGGCGATGTATGGGCTTCATCTTGTCGGTGACGCGAAGAATCCATTGCTTATCAGGATTCGGAGCCATATCGTACGTTGGAGTGCTGTGGAAAATATAAACTTTCACCCTCCAATACCTGATATTTTACATAAATTTTACAAGGGGAAATTCGAATTGCTATCTAATTATTTAAAAATGTTCTATCTTTTAGTTAAAGAGTGATCGACTTAGAGGTTTAGGTCTCTTCGATTTTATAGAAAAATATAATCCATAAATCGTTTTATCACGACTGATATTCAAAACCTAACTGAAAAGTGTTTTGCATATCAATATTGAAAACATAACGGTCATCCGGCCTTCGTAAAGTATGAAATAAAAAGATAATTGCTTGGCCTTCCAATGAGATCGTGCATGCTTACCATTCTATTACCGACCGCAGTGATCATGATATTAAGGAAGGCTTACAAAAAGTTTTACAAACATTTTAATGTCGATTAGCTTTCAATGAATGTATATTTTTTTTAATTCGTATCTGTTGGCGGTCGCCCGGGGCGGGTTTCGCGTCGCGACCACACAGTACGCCAATCGGCTGAATATTTAAATTGCGATCGAACTGAGATCGACTCCGGTTACCGGCGCCGGCTTGTCGCAAAGCACCGGTGAATGAATGCGTCTTGTATTAGGGATGAAACGACGAGAATATCAAAACAACGAAAAAGCAAAAACGCCTGTCGGCGAAGCTTTTGTGCGGCCGAACCAAATTGACTCATTTCCATTTTTGTTTCGGTCACGATACCGCACCGCTGTTGAAAGCGAATTGCGGTTTAGTGATCCTTTATCTATCTATGGTATCGAAGGGTGGTAGGATATTTGGTTTTAGCGACATTTCGCTTAATACGCGACATTTATTTTTGTAATTAAAGGTACGTTTTATTTGGTACTGGCGACCCGCCCTCGCTTCGCTTCGGAAACTATAATTTATTATTGATCTCTCCACTATTTAATGGATGTTATTATACATATAAACATTATAAACCTTCCTCTTCAATCACTCTATCTATTAAAAAAAAGCCGCATCAAAATCCGTTGCGTAGTTTTAAAGATTTAAGCATACATAGGGACAGACAGATATAGGGACAGAGAAAGCGACTTTGTTTTATACTATGTAGTAATTAGCATCAACACAGTTTGATGTTTTTAATTGAACATCAATTAAGTTTACTGCATTCAAATAGCTGAAAAAGTTTCTTGTTATGATATTTTTTCCAAATATTTAAACTTTAAATGTCTCTCCTATAAAGTTGCAAAAATGGTTAAACCAGATAGGTTTTCATCCCTCGGTTCAACTTTGATCATCATTTTTCTATAGCACACGCTCTGAATTAGTGAAAAATATGTCGTCAAAATCTGATAGATTGTTGACATTGACTACAATAGTCGAGTCCGAGCAATGAACGACATTCGTAGCTCAACTTAAAATCCGTAGGCAAAATATCGTCCGACAATAAAATACGCCAGGTCTTAGAGTAATAATACCATAATAATATTGTTAATAGCATATTACTTCTATGCGCGAGGTTATATCGTAAGAATAGTTTTAGTTATTAAAAACCAATTTCGATCTTTAAGTACGTTTAATTAAGTAACTTTTCACTGGTATTTAACAATAGCAAATAAGCAATCAATAGCAAAGGGTGGTGTAGAGATATCGTTTATTTATATCAAACAGCAGCGCGGCGGCGCGGCGTTGCTTTCAAACAACAACTGAACGATCGGGACCAGTTTTTGCGTGACTGCAGAAGTCAAATAAAACACAACAGTTAATAAATACATATAAGCAACCAAAACGAAATAAAGCGTACCACTCGAATACAAAGGGTTAGATCGTTAATGTTAAACTGTCAACTTGATTTTAATTATGTTGTTACGACTGAACTGCCTATTCAATATTCTTGTTGGTGTGTATCGTGTGCGCGCGGGTGTGTATGTGTGTGCGCGTGTGTGTGCATGTGTGCGCGTGTGTGTGTGTGCGCATGTGTGCGCGTGTGCGCGTGTGTGTGTGCGTGTGTATGCGTGCGTGTGTATGCGTGCGTGTGTGTGTGTGTGTGTGTGTGTGTGCGTGTGCGTGTGTGTGTGTGAGTGTGTGTCTACGCGCGCGTGTGTGCGTGTGCACATGTGTGTTTGTGCGCACGCGTGTGTGTATGTGCGATTGAGTGTGTGTGTGTGCGGTGTGTGTGTGTGTGCGTGTGTGTGTGTGCGCGTGTGCGATGTGCGTGCTGTGTGTGTGTGCGGGGTGTGTGTGTGTGCGTGTTGGTATGTGTATGCGTATGTGTGTCTGTTTGTGTGTGTGTGCGCGCGTGTTATGTGTGTGCAGTGTGACGCATTATTAAATCATTTTTTTTACAATTTAAAATGATATATTTTATTGATTTACCGATTGAATAAGGTTTGCTGTATAAAAATATAACCAGAACAAATACACGAAAAAAGTACAATGAGCGATATTTCATTGTTAAAAGCGATATCTGGCAGATGGACAAGGACCGTCAAAGGATTCAATTTAAGATATTAAATGTTTTTTGCTGCTATTTACTGGCATTTCAATAGTGAATTTTTACTCAAAGCTATTTTAAATCTACATTTTTCCAAAGTCTGCTTGCTCGCTCGTGTTTCTCTATTCACACGAGCAAACAGGTAGCTTATATCATACATTATTTTTGTATGGTATCCATCTGTGTTTTGTAAGGTTCTAACTGATAAAAGACACAATAAGGATTAAATGTGAAACCTTCGTCAGTAAAAATGTTTATTAGAACATTCTTATTTTGGAAGTTCCGAATAGATTCCGGTACAAAAAAAAAAAACGATATATTGAAAACTCCTTCGAATTAATTCGATTATCGAATTCCTTTCAAATTTTAGCGGATAAGGAAGTTGTAAGTATGTTTGTATGATTGTGTTCGGTGACAGCATTAGGTTTCATGGTAAGAAAAATCTCATTAACCGGGTCAATGATCCGTTGAACATTCTTACGTAACTTTAACCAAAATTGCGAAAAACACTACAACAATCAAATCTACTGTCTAGATTTCAAAGATTCAATATACCGCAGCTACGATTTGCTCCATGCTGTGGATACCGGAAACAACATTTTTATTTATTGCCACTGTAGATGGGTGAGCATACAGCCTAACGGTGACTTGTTATCGACGTTGAAGACGTCAGAACGAACATGGAGCCAACCCGCTATCCAGAGCCAAATATATTTCACAAAGAACATGGCTTCCTAAGAAAGAAACTAAGAAACTTCCTTCAAAGAACCTAATCCGGGTCTTATGAGACTCAATAACCACAAACCAACAAGGCATACCTAATGTTTCTTCATCACATGTTAAGCTACTTTGTAAATGAAACTCTTAGTCAGTGAAAGCGTGTAGGAAATAACACCTTTACATAGACAGAATAAGTTATTCAGTGTCTCTAGGACAAACATAAATACTTAATGTTTTTTTGATATTTCACAAGTCGTCTTGGCCTAAAAGATAAGACGCCCGGTGCAATCGTTTTAAGCGATGCATCTGTGTTCGAACCTGCAGGCGGGTACCAATTTTTTTAAATGAAATAGGTACGTACTTAACAATTGTTCACAATTGACTTCCACGGTGAAGGATTAACATCGTGAAATAAAAATCAAACCCGCAAAATTATAGTTTGCGTAACTACTGTTGGTAGGGCATCTTGTGTATCGGCACGGGTAGGTTACCACCCTGCCTATTTCTACGGTGAAGTAGTAATGCGTTTCGGTTTGAAGGGTGGGGTTGTTCTGTAAAAACGGAGACCTTAGAATTTATGTCTCAAGGTAGGTGGCTGTATTTACGTTGTAGATGTCTATGGGCTCCTGTAACCACTTAACATCAGGTGGGCCGTGAGCTAGTCCACCCACCTAAGCTATAAAAAACAAAAAAAAGTCCACAAAATACCTATAATATTTCAAATTCGAAAGTTCACAATTTCATTTACTTAACCGCACATGGCAACTGGCATCTGCAATCGTTTTGTTGTCGGTTTTGAATTATTAAAATTTAAAAAAAATTAATACATTCCTCATCCGATAAATCAAGTAAACGCAGATCCAGATGTCATTGAAGTGCTTAAATATAGACAGATCCTGAGCGCAAGCGGGATTCGAAAGGCTTCAAACTCTAATATTTCATTCATCACAAACACATACTTGACTCGATTCAATCGGTATTCTCCTAACTTACATAATATATGGAGAAAGATGGAAATTAATCAGCAACATGCCTTGTCAAATGTCCAAAGTTTGTGAACCTCTGTCACCATATTCAATATGCAAAACGAATATGAGATGAGAAGGAATTTATACAAATAAATAAAATTTGTAATGTCTTGCATGTGAAAGTATATACGCTAATTAGTATAATAAATAAAGTATCATTACAATATCTATGATAATAATAAATACATTGTTTAAATTCTTCTTTATATGTCTGTATATTCCTATCTGAAATGTCTACCTATTTTGATGGCACGAAAATTGAAAACTGATACGTAATGTTATAAAAAGTAACACTGATTACTTTAAAAAGGAAATAGGGTTTCACGTCTTAAAATTAAAACCCATGAATTTGTCAAGATCTGATTCAAAATGAAAACAACAAAGCTTAGTCGGCCTTATCTATACTGTACAGATCAAAAAGTGTCAAATTGTAACTTTAATTTCTGTTAAAATTATAAAATACTTTTGTGACCTTTTGTTGAAATGGGACAATTTGCTTAGGGGTTCTCTTTCAAGCGAAACTCACAACAATAAGATTTCGGTTTTTATTAAAAAACCTTTTAGAAATCAGATATCAATCAAAGAAAAGTATAGATAGATACACAAAAACCAATAGAAGTTAAGAAATACATTTTTTTTTTACTACAGAATCTAAACGATTATTTATTAATATTTTGTTTGGAAGCAATTACAATCTCATAAATCACGAATCCAAGGTCAAACGTCGATGTTTTCAAGCGAACTCGGCCCGATCAAGAAATAAACAAACCGTGTTGTTGATTACATCCATAAGAAGAAGAAATACAACTCAAAATAAATTTTAGAGAAACCAACTAAGTGATGAAAATATAAGTTTAGTATCATTAGTAACTTAGCCAGTGTTGTTAATATTAAATCAAATCTAAAAACTATTTTAGTTGTACAAATATTTTTGCTGTTGAAAAACAAATCTGAATTACATTATATTACTAATTATTTAACTTATCAACAGTAACATTTTGTTTATTGAAAACAAAAACACGTTTGACGTTGATTGTACCTCTAATGCTACATTTCTTGGTGAATCGAGCGGCGGAGATGACACGTGCTTATCTTGCTTCGTAAGTCTACAGGAGGACACCTACTATGAAAAGTTTCCAATTTGAAAAGGCCTGTGAAATATTCAAAGAGCGTCCCGACAATACGGACTTTGCCAAAGATTCGTGGCATGAGCACAATAGAACGCATCTGTACGATTGAAGATGAAATTGAAGGAAGACAAAAACATTTTCGTTATTTTCTTTCCTGGTAGAACTTTACTCTGCCAAAGTCGAAAACCTATAATATTTTGTAGCGTTTTTTAACAGTGATAAGCTGACTAGTATCCAGTTATCTTTTTATTTTCAGTTTTTATAAATTCTCCACAGAATTAACTAGCGCGGCATAGGACGTCATAACTCATGAAAGTTACGAAAGAAACAACAAAACCGTCCTTAAAATTTAGAACGCTAAAATTTAAAACTTCACAACTGGGATTATAAACGCTCAACGGGTGGAGTGGAGACACATTTTTAGGGCGCAGTGCTGGCCGCAAGAACATTTAAAAGTTTAGGAGAATTCTCAACGACAAAAATGTGGTACATGGATTTACTTGAGCATATTTGGAGACAGAGCCTGTACGTGGTTATCTATCTACTGAGCAATTGATTATTTGACAACGAACTTATGTCAAGCTGTTTTGTGGTTAGAGTAATGTATACTTCTATACTAATATTATAAAGAGGAAAGATTTGTTTGTTTGTTTGTTTCGAATAGGCTCCGAAACTACTGGACCGATTTGAAAAATTATTTTTCCATTAGAAGCCGACATTGTCCCTGATGAACATAGGCTACTTTTTTATTTTTTATTTTTATTTAATTTTTTTTGGTTTCATGTGTGTTTTAATGTTTCCGAAGCGAAGCTAGGGCGGGTCGCTAGTCTGATATATAGTGATAAAATTAAAAGATATTTCATTAATTTTAATTAAAGCAATTTCAATGATTTTTTTTTGTGCATCCGTAGTAAAGTTGGTTAGTAAAAATATTGAGGAGGTAACTAAGTGGTTTTAGCTTTTTTTAATATTGTATAAGGAATACAATAGACAGATGGGCGAATATTTTAAAAGTCCGAAGATAAAATTTCGAGATAATGTATTTATTAACAATCCCCAAAATTTAAAAGCCTATTTAAACAGTTTCATTCAAATCATCATCTTCTATTAAAATAATTGAAACCCGAAATCCACAGCAGCAATGCCGAAGCTATGTTTGCTGTGAACCATTATGGGTACCTCAAAAACCCGGTCAACTCCTTAAATATTTAAAGAGGAGCAAGACGGGGCCGAGCCGGTCGCGAAAACGCTGCAGCAATTAGTGTTTTTGTGGAAACATTTAGAGGACGCGCGGTTTCATTCTTGTAGATTTAATGAGTCAACGTTTCAAACTGCTATTCAAACTTGACTCTGAGAAAATGTTACAGGTAAATTTGATATCGTTCGAATTTTTATTGTCTTTTTTTTATTGCATAGATGTGTGGACGAGCTCACAGCCCACCTGGTGTTAAGTGGTTACTGGAGCTCATAGACATCTACAACGTAAATGCGCCACCCACCTTGAGATATAAGTTGTAAGGTCTCAGTATAGTTACAACGGCTGCCCCACCCTTCAAACCGAAACGCATTACTGCTTCACGGCAGAAATAGGCAGGGCGGTGGTACCTACCCGCGCGGACTCACAACAGGTCCTACCACCAGTAATTACGCAAATTATAATTTTGCGGGTTCCACTTTTATTACACGATGTTATTCCTTCACCGTGGAAGTCAATCGTGAACATTTGTTGAGTACGTATTTCATTAGAAAAATTGGTACCCGCCTGCGGGATTCGAACACCGGTGCATCGCTTCAACACAAATGCACCGGACGACTTATCTTTTAGGCCACGACGACTTCTAAATTAATTTGTATTCATTCTCTTGTATTATTAATATAAATCTTGTATTAATTAACTGGAGTAATTTTCACTATCAATTTAAAATCTCAAAGCTAACAATGTTTTTTTTTGGATTAAGTTTATGCGCTCTTAAATATTTATTGAGTCGACTTTTTGAGAAATAAATTATTAATTCCTTGGGATTCTCATTTAATTATCTGATATCCGTGCATGAATAGAAAGAGCTACCTAATAATGTTTTTTTTGTTAATGATTGAAAGATTACTAGTGGCCCGAAAGCCTTTCCAGTTTCACCAGGACAGGTGGGCGAGCAAAGGCTCAGCCAGGAGGGGTGGGATTTGCCAACAACTACCCGAGCGCCTCCGAAGGAGACCTAACAACTCAAGAGCAATTGCTTCGCGAATGAATCTACTACCGGATCGGAATCGCAACCCGCTGAGAAGATTCGGCCAGAAACTCAGCGGGCTACCTAATAATGTGTGACTAGATGATGACCGAACTTTGCTCGGTATTTTTTTTTGATAACGCCATCTTGTTGTGTATTTAAAGCAGTTAGTTACTCTCAATTAAGAAAAATAGTATTATTATTCGCCAATAGATGTCGGGAAGAGTCATAAAGTTGATTATCGATAAAGTTGATTATTGAAAACACGAATAAAACAACATTTTCTGCAAATAAATCGTAGCTAGATCGATTTATCGCCCCCGAAATCCTCTGTATACTAAATTTTATGAAAATCGTTGGAGCCGTTTCCGAGATTCAGATTATATATATATATATATATACTTAGCCTGGCCATAAATACTGTTACAATTGCACAAATGCAATTTTTAAAACTCTCCATACGCTTGGTATTAGTAAAATGTTTGTGTACCGGGCTATTAATAGGTGCAATGAGACCTCCTCTGTTTGTGACAGAAAAAGATCTGGCTGTCCACGTAGTATTCGCACGAAAAAGGTGGTCAAAGCAGTAAGGGAAAGAATTCGAAGAAATCCTGTCCGAAAGCAAAAGATTTTATCTCGGGAGATGAAGATAACACCTAGAACCATGTCGCGTATTTTAAAAGATGACTTAGGACTTGCAGCCTATAAGAGACGTACTGGTCATTTCTTAACTGATAATTTAAAAGAGAATAGCGTGGTAAAATCGAAACAACTACTAAAGCGGTACGCAAAGGGAGGTAGAATTTTTTTGTTTACGGATGAGAATTATATTACAATTGAGCAACATTTTAACAAACAAAATGACCGTATTTATGCTCAAAGCTCTAAGGAAGCTTTTGTAAATAAGTAAAAATCTATTGCAATAGAAATGTTATTTGCAATAGATTTTTATTTATTTTAAATTAGTATATAAGTATATACACACACAAGAATTGCTCATTTAAAGGTATAAGAGTAACGATTGTGATACATACTGATGTGTTGTTACGTTGAAGAAAAGATGGGAATACTGCGGCGCGGAGTCTTCGGGTCCATGTGGCGCCGGGAACGACATCACCAGCAAAACAGGTTTCCTTGTAAAACGACGTTTGGATGCTCGAAGGAATGCTATCGAATCATTCGCTATCAGATCCGGATAATAATCCTGAAAACAAGTAACAATATAATGGAATGTCACTTCTTTGGCAGGCAGCGGCTTGGCTCTGCCCCTGGCATTACTGAGGTCCATTAGCGACGGTAACCGCTTACCATCAGGTGGGCCGTAAGGAAAAAAAAAAAAAAAAAAAAAACATTTATTAACACAACCCAAGTATCTTATGATTGATTGAGAATTGTTTATTCTGGTGCTAGATAAGGTTACATCAAACTAAAACGTAAATCTATATAAATAAAAATTAATTGCTGTTCGTTAGTCTCGCTAAAACTTGAGAGCGGCTGGAACGATTTGGCTAATTTTGGTCTTGAATTATTTGTGGAAGTCCAGAGAAGGCTTAAAAGGTAGATAAATATGAAAATGCTCGGAATTCAATAAAAATAACAATTTTGTTTTTCCTTTGATGTGTCCCCCGTCGGACGGATTCCTTTTGTTTATTTAAAGTTTATTTTATACAAAAGTTTAGGTCTTTTATTTATCGATTGAAGCATTAGGAAGTCTGCCGAGTCAGCTAGTAAAATTTAAAAATGTATCCCATTATTCACTTTTAGTCAGTTTGTCATGAATTTAAGGATACCTAGTCAAAAAGGACCCGATTTGCTTTGATCTTTGATTTGATTCCGATTCGAATGCTGTCCAGCAGGATCAATCACCCTTTAAGGCCAATCTGTCCATCCGTCTTGGTGTCGGTAGGGAAAAACATATCGACTTATATCCAGATTTCTCGGCTGAAACAGCCCTAAAAAGTTCGTGAAATCTTAAAATTAATTGTTGTGAATCTTTAACAATCTTTAAGTTAAAGCATTACTGTCTTAGGAAAATTTTGCATCAATACTAAGTAGTATTTTCTGTGATTTTCGCGAGTCGTAAACCACTACTTTTACTGTTTAATCTCTTATCTCTTTTCTACGCTTTGATCATTAAACAATAAAAAACGCGAGATGACTTCATATAAAACAGTTACAGTTTCAACATCAATACCAATTTCTGATTTTTTTATTTTATTTATTGCTTAGGTGTGTGGATGAGCTCACAGCCCACCTGATATTAAGTGGTTACTGGAGCCCATAGACATCTACAACGTAAATGCGCCACACATCTTGAGATATAGTTCTAAGGTCTCAGTATAGTCACAACGGCTGCCCGACCCTTCAAACCGAAACGCATTACTGCTTCACGGCAGAAATAGGCGGGGTGGTGGTACCTACCCGTGCGGACTCACAAGAGGTCCTACCACCAGTAATTACGCAAATTATAATTTTGCGGGTTTCATTTTTATTACACGATGTTATTCCTTCACCGTGGAAGTCAATCGTGAACATTTGTCGAGTACGTATTTCATTAGAAAAATTGGTACCCGCCTGCGGGATTCGAACACCGGTGCATCGCTTCAACACGAATGCACCGGACGTCTTATCCGTTAGGCCACGACGACCTCGCGACGATTCGTCGCGTATTTTTTCAAATGTTCATATTATGTCTTTAGTTACTAACTTGTTTAACTGTGTACACAATTTTAATTGTTTAACAGATTAAATCATTCATTGCAAATACATTTTAATTTTCTGCAATACCCTAATCTACTTAAAATAAAAAAAAACTTTAATAATACAACTATACTCACCCTGTGATAATTGTCTCCGTGCTTGATTTTCTTTCCGTTCATGTTGATACTGTAGTTATAATACTTAGAGTTCATTATGAGGCCTCCCCACTCGCGCCAGCCCGGCGGTATGTAAGAGCCGTTGTACTTGTTTAAATACTTGCCGAAATAACCTGTGGACAATCGTTGGAACTTGATGAGAACGCATTGTTCGTGGAGATCGATTCTCTTTTTCGATTTTCTTCGAGGGAAATTAACAATTTATAACAGTTCGAAATTGACTTGCAATAAATTGTTATGTACTCACTTGTCTTCGGAGAATATCGTATGTTTGATCTGAGATCTGTTTATGCAATAATTTCTATACACTATTGGATATTAAAAGCTCGATTTTAATTCAATGAGAATTAACACATTCAATGTAAATAATTCATTTGGTTACTAACGATCTAATCGAAAGAAATTACAAAAGAAATTTCTGGGTCTCGGCCCTTGTCGGAGTCAGCATATTTTTAAAATATATTCGATTTTTGGGGTGTGCATCGTTTTTGTTACCAACACACATAATATTGGAGAATTTTCTAGCAATTCTAGGAATGATAATTGTGGAACAGATGTTCCATATTCAACAGTCCGATTCCGCAAATATATATTTGTTTTTTTTTTCTTCTTTACATGAACGATCTCACAGCTTACCTAAGGTTAAGTGATACATAGAAATCATAACGGATAGACAACCTTTCAAGACGGAATGCGCGATTACTTCAAGAATGAAATAATCGATATAGGGATACCTACCCGTGCTGTCTTATAACATACCCTACCTTGTCCTACCATAGTAGTAACTAAATAAATAGAAATGCACTACAGCACCAATACTGTAAAATAGTTGTCAATTTATTTACAGATAAAAAATATTTTTGCATACAAAACGAATTTTTAATTTAGTAATCTATGATGTTGGTAGTGTATAAGTATAAAAAAAGGCATCATTGTTGGCAACATTAAAAAGAATGCTGGCTGGCTTTTAATTTTGAGGCGGGTATTACTTCGTCGAGCTGGCTCCAGTGAAGTAACGTTGATTACTTTGGCCAAGACGAGGCGTAACAAGACAGTAATCACGTGAATTCCACAGGAACACTGAATAAAACCCCGTTTTAACTTACTTTTTAACGGCTATTGAATTAGATAATTTACTAACTTAAGTTGAGTCTACGGAAGAGTGCACAAGAAACACGTAAGGAATGTAAATCATCTCTCATATTCGATTAGGCTTCGTTTCATCATTGTAGCTATTGCCAACAACAAAATTACAAGTCAAAACCCTAAAAAGTTTTTCGAAAATCTACTAACTTCTCAAATAACGAAGAATATTTCATCTTAAGCTAAAAACATATTTAATATTTAAACACTCATACGTTTAAATCGTGTAGGGAAAATGCCTTTGCCGCAAATGGATGTGAAAAGTTGCCAAAAACATTTTGCGGGTAGACGCCAGTGACGGTTCATGTTTGTACACCTACATATTACATATTACGTACCTACACGCTGCTTTTAGTGAATGCGCTTGTATTTTTAGGGTGCTGCGAAAACAAAAATGATTATGTTTGACATGTACTCTGTGTTTTGTACAAGCGTGCGACAGTGTAGATTCTTGTTTCATTAAAATTTCGAACAACGCGTGGAATTTACTGACAAAGTTTTATTAAAAGCAAAAAAACACAGTGTAAATCTTGTACTACTGGTGGTAGGGCTCTAGATACGGGTACCTAGTAGGAAGTTCCAGCCCGAAAAAAAGGTACTACCTCTCTACCTATTTCTGCATTCCCATTCGATACGATATATTATCGTAATATATACGACAATACAACATATCCGAATGTCGTATATATTATACTATAAAACTAAACTTGTTGATGTCTATAGGTTCCGGTAATCACCTAACAACAGTTGGACCCTGAGTTGGTTCTCCAATCTAAATACTACATACAAAAAGCAGAGATCCGCGAATCTACAAAATAAATATTCACGTAGCCATTACATTATTAAATAAATTCTATCGTCTAACTTACAATCACTGGTATGTTAAAATGTATGTACTGCTGAGTAGCAAGTATAATATTATAATTATATTATATATGTAGTTATATTCTCTTTATCTCTTATTCATACATGATGTGTAACTACTACTCTTAATAATTCTCTGCTAGAAAAAATTCTGAATGAAATAACATTGCATTAATACTCATTTATCCTATTACTGTCGATTACTATACTTTTTTCTATAGACATAAAATCTGATTAATTTAACATTATTTTTTTTTTGTAGTACCTAAGTATATCACTAACGTATCTCAGAAGCTATTAGTTTATCATTACAATAACAAAGAACTGCTTAATTTCCTAGTAACGATTATTAATACTGAAAGCTGTATTATTGGATGGAACAATTACTGTCGTGCTACATGTCATAATAAAGTCCAGATACGTGCCCCGCTCAGAGCTTTCCAAGAACTTGTATTTGGCAAAGAGCACGAGCTTTGTAATTATTACTCATACAATTGTCTTTAATTAAATTATAATAATATGGTTCAGTTTAGAAAATACTCATGAATTGGAACGCAGCTAAATGTAAATAAAAATAAATAAAATTTAAGTATGCGTCCATGATTTCGAAATAAAGTCTATTTTGAAATTAATTAAAACGAAAACACACATTATTTTTTATCTGTCTGTTTGTTTATTTCTTCTGGTTTTCGAGAAAGTTCGCTCGGATACAATGGGATAGATTTAGATTATATAGGTTCAGATTGATTTTAATCTGACGTGGGGTAGGGCAACCTAGAGAGACTCATAGTGACAGGTAAACATAGGACAGGAAGACATAGATCAAGACTGTATTAGTCTTCCAACCTGACATAATTCCTTTGAGAGAGAAATAGGTAACTAAATAGGACGATATAGAAACACGGGCTTACAACATAACCACTAATCTAAAACTCCTGTTACATAACTATGATTACTGGTGGTAGGACCTTTTGTGAGTCGTGGATGGAAGACGATCCAGAGGTCGGAGCCGAAAAAGATGGAGTGACCAAGTGTCCGAGTATCTGGACATGAGACTGACCCACGCACTTCACTCACTATTGACCGACAAAAGTGGCTACAAATTACAAAAAAAGGTCACAGGCGGGCGCATCACGATGCTCAGAAATGAGCGATCGACTGAAGGAGGAGGGAGGGGTGGGGCACATTTAGTATGTATGCAGAGTGTATTGGAATCCTCTTTGTAAACAAAAATGAATATGGGTGTTGCTGTTTCCAGATACTATTTTATATAAGAGTGTATTTGGAATTTGATAATCTATACCTAATATTTTAAATACGAAATTATAAATGACCTTATTTCTTTGTTATTTGTCATGTCTTAAGTCTTAATCAATCGCATTCTCGAAGCAACCGGAGAGTAGTCAAAAATTTCCAAATTACAATGACTGTTGATTAATTATATTATGATAAAGTTAACGTGGAATTTAATTCATATAATTGATTAAGTATGTTCAAAAACGAACTCATGTTTATATTAATACCTTTTGAAACATACGACTAAATATTATATAATTTCGAAAATAATTTGTTATCGCAAGCATTTTCTAATAATGTTGTTTATACATAATACGTTTTAAGAGCTTGGAAGGTCTACTTGGAAGGAATGTTTACAAGGTATTGTTACCAGAGGCTAACGGTAACAAAGTGAATGTCGACACCGAACAACCTTAGCATGCATATCCATACAATACTCATATACCAGTGAAATTAGTTGTATTTATTTTTCTCTTTTATTAGTTAGATATGTTGACGGGTTCACGACCCGCTTTGTTTTAAGCGATTACTAGAGCCCATATTTTTATTTGTTTTTGTTACTTAGGTATGTGGACAAGCTCACAGCCCACCTGGTGTTAAGTGGTAACTGGAACCCATGGACATCTACGACGTAAATGCGCCACCCACCTTGAGATATAAGTTCTAAGGTCTCAGTATAGTTACAACGGCTGCCCCACCCTTCAAAACGAAACGATTTACTTCTTCACGGCAGAAATAGGCATACCTATCCATGCGGACCTACAAGAGGTCCTACTACCAACACCACCACCCATAGAGATCAACAACGTAAATGCCGCCACCCATCTTGAAACATAAGTTCTATAACTTATCCAGTCTGCACGTTTTCCAAAATCAAACACACCAGTGTGTATTAAATTGTTATTATAATCGTGTACTAGTTCTTCCACTTCTAATATCTAACCAACCAACTCTGATAACATTATCCAGATTTAGCTCCATACAATAGTAAAAACTATACATCGGTACATTACAGATAAAAACGCAAAAAAATATATGCAAATTATTTTTTTAGAAATAAATAAATATAAATAAATTTTAATAAAAAAAAAAATATTTTTTTTATTGCTTAGATGGTTGGACGAGCTCACAGCCCACCTGGTGTTAAGTGGTTACTGGAGCCCATAGACATCTACAACGTAGACGCGCCACCCACCTTGAGATACAAGTTCTAAAGTCTCAGTATAGTTACAACGGCTGCCTCACCTTTCGAACTGAAACGCATTACTGCTTCACGGCAGAAATAGGCAGGGCGGTGGTACCTATCCGCGCGGACTCACAAGTGGTCCTACCACCAGTAAAAATAGCACATTATATGAAATGATCTGAAAATGATCTGAGGAATTTTTTTTTTTTTTTTTTCATTATTTAAATCAAGTACATAAACGTTCGGATTCACCACGCTATAAACTGAATTCTGTTACATGAACTAATTATCGCTTTTTTGATTATCACAACTTCGAATAACATAATTCATTCCTGCTATGTGAAATCAGAGAGCGCATTGCGAGTACATTTTTGCCAAGGAGAATCGGGCTCTGGAATGAACTTCCTTCACGATTTTCACCGGACACTAGGCAGTGTGCTTTGAACGAGGTTTAACAAATTTCTTAACCACCAATCCTTCTGTGTGTTGCTGCGGATGCTGTGGTTCTCAGTAGAACCGTTCGCTCGTTTGCCCTGCCCGATATAAAAAAACGATTAGCCCTTTCTGAAGTCTTGGAATATTTCAAATATTCAATCACTGGTGGTAGGACCTCTTGTGAGTCCGCGCGGGTGGGTACCACCACCCTGCCTATTTCTGCCGTGAAGCAGTAATGCGTTTCGGTTTGAAGGGTGGGGCAACCGTTGCAACTATACTTGAGACCTTAGAACTTATATCTCAAGGTGGGTGTCGCATTTACGCTGTGGATGTCTATGGGCTCCAGTAACCACTTAACACCAGGTGGGCTGTGAGCTCGTCCACCCATCTAAGCAATAGAGAAAAAAAAATACTCGTTAGTAATAGAAGAAGATAGAGAGCATATAATACATAAAACAACTTGCAAAATGTATGTTTGGTTGGTAAAGCTGATGTACAGCGCAGGAAATAAACTAAAATCAGCCTAGAAATGATGAGTAATTAGTAACATGAACGAATCGCGTATCGCGTAAGCCGATTTGAAAATATATTTTCGAATGGTAGGCAGCGGCTTGGCTCTGCCCCTGGCATTGCTGAAGTCCATGGGCGACGGTAACCACTCACCATCAGGTGGGCCGTATGCTCATCTGCCTACAAGGGCAATAAAAAAAACACTGAAATTTATTTTAATAACGAAATGTTGCTATGCTTTAATATTTAACAATTGAATATTATGAAAAAATATATGCATACATATTTAGAAATTGAATGCCACTTCCAAAGCGGGCTTAAAATTGAAGTGAAAAAACCTAAGCCCACAGATTTAAGAGAGCCCCTCTAGAGCTTTTCGTTCAACGGCAAAATTGAAATTGAATCTCCTTTCGTTTTAATAACAAAATTTTGTACCAGTTCGTAGGAACGCATTCTTCTTTGTTTTACGAAACTGGTAAACAAGTTGAACATTCATTCCACGTATTTCATTTCCTGAAAAATTTTAATCCAATGACTCAATTTTGTAACTAAATAACATATTTGAAATGATTTGTTTACATGCACAATTTCAACCTCTATGCAATCTCGACCTAAACAAATAAAAATAAACTAGATATAAGTTCATTTTTCAAAAGTTCCCGCTATTTGATTCTTACAAGTTACTACGTTAATATTTTAATTTATTAAATACTTGATGATCACGGTTCTTGCTGGTTTCAGATTGAAACTTATATATGCTTATATATGCTTTATAGATCGCTCTAGTAATACAATAAAAGTTCGACTAATAACAGATCTTACTTTGATAGATGAATCTCTTCAAACCATAATCATAATGGCTTTCACGTAAACATATTTAAGTTTATGGAATGAACTGGAATGCTATGTTACGACTTTCAGCTCAAATCCATTCATGACTGATGAATGCTTCCTTCATTTGATACCATGAATAGATTGGATTATCATTTTACATTAAAGTTTCACCCGGCATCGTAAAAACGTACTGCGCCAAGTTTAAATGGCAGTACTCAATAATTGCTTTGAAGAATTATTAATCTTTGGATTATCGGAATATCGATTTCAAACTCCTGTCGGTTACCCTATAACTCCAGTGGAAGTCATAAACTTTAACTTCATAATAGATGTAAAGTGGATTCTTTTCATTTTATACAGATAAACCAATTATTCACCTATTTATTTATTTATCTCTTCTCGAATATCTATCGCCAGCCAGTTATTTTTAACATTGCAATGACTTATTTCCCAAAATAATTTACTTCTAAAAATAGCTCGCCATTTCTTTTCGTAATTTGGCGTGCAATGCCTTTAATGGCCTTATCGTAGTAGTCCGTGTCACGACAGGTCAGTTTAAACGGTATCAGGGCAAGAAGAACGGATTACAAGCCTCGCCGCTAACGAGATGTCCTACTGCTGATACCAGGGACGTGGCACGCGACGTCCTAATATCCAATTCTTTATGAGAACTATACAAAGATAAGACCTAGTAAGAACAGTTATATAGTTGTGTAGTTATCTATTTGCCATTGTATAGGTTGTCTTAGTAAAAGTAAAATACAAAGCTGATAGTGGTTTTATAGTGATTTCTAGAAAATCAACACTAGGAGATGTGGTTTTTAAAAAAAATTCGCGATTCCTATTTCACTAAGACCAGTAGATTGAATGAAATTTTTCTAAAAATATATATTGGTTGTCTTAGTAAATGTAAAATAAAAAACTGATAGTGGTTTAATCGTGATTTCTAGAAAATCAAAACTAAGAGATGTGGTTTTAAAAAAATATTATTCCCGATTATTATTTCACTAAGACCCGTGCATTGAAATAATTTGATCGTGACAAATTCTCACCGTGCCACAATTTAAAGATTCGTTCACTGTCTAGGGATTTACGATGTCTGTGGAGTGTAAAGTGGTTTGTGTGAAGTTCTCACTTGTTCGGGGCGGCATCTTAGAGATCTTAGAGCTAACGAGGGCGCCTCAGGGCACACGTCTGAGCCCCTCACTTCACTTCCAATTGTTTCTTAATTACTGTGTTACTCAGACGAAATTTAATTTAATAGCTGCGTTTTTTATATCTTATCTTATACCTTTAAACGAGCAATTCTTGTATATTAATATATATATAATCTGAATCTCGGAAACGTCTCCAACGATTTTCATAATATTTAGTATACAGGGGATTTCGGGGGCGATAAATCGATCTAGCTACGATTTATTTATTATTTTCAGAAAATGTTGTTTTATTCGTGTTTTCGATAATCAACTTTATGACTCTTCCCGACATCTATTGGCGAATAATAATACTATTTTTCTTAATTGAGAGCAACTAACTGCTTTAAATACACAACAAGATGGCGGTCATCATCTAGTTGGTATTATGGTCATTAATAAAAAACTTAGTTATTGTTATATACCTGACAATGACATGGATTGAATTTTAATATTCAAGTTGGCCGTTTATATTGCCTCTCTCCGTAATACATCGGCACTTGAAAATGTTCAGTGGGTTTTTTTAAAGTTGTCGAAAGAGTTTATAATGAACTTAAAATAAGCATTAAAATTAGAATTTAAGTGTAGTATTAGCATCACTCTATTATTCATCAACCTACACAATAATTATAATGAATATTAATACAAATAAGCTTAATTCAACGCCCGCATACATATTTGATCCCTAGGCCATCAATTTTTGTATTGATCACACATTTATCATCTCAACAGTATCTGTTTGGTACTGCTAAGTAATTTATGAGGTTTGCCGACAATAATAATATGTTTTAAGTGTTATTTATTATGCTGAACAAATTGAAAGTATAATAGTCTACCACATATATGAATCGAGGACAATAAATACATTTTAATATTCTGTTTAGGTTTATGTACTTGAACTGCTTCAGTATAAAGAGCTTAAAGAAAATAAATTGATAGTAAATACATGTACTAAATACATGTCATCTGTAGAATCTCTGACATATATAATATCATCTCTGACATATAAATCAGAGATTCTACAGATGAATTCTGTTATTTTTAAAAGAAAATTGAGGTTTTCTTAAAAATATACTCAAGCATACAAGTTCATTTTTCTTTCTTTTGGTGTATATATATTGTGTGTTATTGACGTATTAATCATAAGTTAAGTTTTAGTTGGCGCTAGTTTTTTAGTGTTGTTTTAGTAATTACAATAAAATAAAGACGTATAAGAAAAAGAGGTTGGGCGACCGACAAAACATTAGGCCCGCGGTTTGTTCCCTTGTTTTTTGTTATAAATTTGATTTATTTATCAGTTCGCCTTTAAGATGTTGATAACTTTGTTTTTAGCCTACTAAAACAAGGAGAACTGATCATTTAATGATTGTGTACTTGATCACATTAGTGAAATTCAAAATATCTCTTAGGCCATAAATATTCAAAAGAGCAATTTTAAATACATAGGTGAGGTGTATTCTCTGAAGCGTTTTGAAGATGGTCGTATTCGATAATCGTACGTAATTCTCTCCTATAACTTATTGTCAAATATATTCGAGAGAAACTTCAGAAAGAACGTAGGTCAGTCAGCCTTTAAAATTGAAAGAAAAATGTTTTTAATCAAATAGTTTAAAGCAATTTCATCACTTAGAAGAGTCGGCAAGAAGCTCAGGATTTTTCTAAATATACCTACATAGATAGAATAAATATACCTACATAGATACAAGACAGATTTTTTTTGGTTTTTTTAATGCTTAGATCGGTGGACGAGCTCACAGCCCACCTGGTGGTAAGTGGTTACTGGAGCCCACAGACATCTACAACGTAAATACGCCACCCACCTTGAGATATAATTTCTAAGGTCTCAGTATAGTTACAACACAATATTATTAGATTTGATCTTTTTTAATTAGTTTACCTAACGGATGTGTGGAAACATCTCGAAATTTAAGGTGACATACAACAGATGACCGTTGAAGCAACTGTGTCAAAACCTACCCACGCCTGATGATCCCACAAATAATAAGTACCTAGTATGTGGGCACACAAAAGACATCGTCATGCCCTAATAGGCGAGCTGGTAGATAATGAAGACACTCCGTCGAAGTTCGATCCTTGGACAGAAGCCAATTTTCGAGATAACCAACGGAGCCTGATTACTCTTTGTTGTTTCTATCGATAATTGTATGAAAAACATCGACATTAAAATTTGTTGACATTACTCGCGCGTCATATCGTTAATGGTACCTACTAAGACAGAAATATTTCTCGAATTGCAAACAACAACTGCCTATACCAAGTTTCATTATATCAGATGAATGGATTAGGAGCGCGTATACGACAAATATAGATACACAAATACAAACATGACGTAATATATGTAGGTGCGTATTTACAATCAACCTACTGATTTCTGTCGCGAAATAATTTTGTTCCAGTATGTTTTTTTTTACTTACCACCACCCTGCCTATTTCTGCCGTGAAGCAGTAATGCGTTTCGGTTTGAAGGGTGGGGCAGCCGTTGTAACTATACTTGAGACCTTAGAACTTATATCTCAAGGTGGGTGGCGCATTTACGTTGTAGATGTCTACAGGCTCCAGTAACCACTTAACACCAGGTGGGCTGTGAGCTCGTCCACTCATCTTAGCAATAAATAAATAAAAACAGTATGTCTGAACCAGTATTCCTATACAAAAAATACTTCGATCCACGTTAGGTGGCAGAAATGCGCTACGGTAGCCATTAATCAGGTGGACGGTCTGATTAGTTTGACCGTCTGCTCGTGTACTCCAACAAAAAACTAATACCGTTCTCTATCCCATTGAGAAGCGCGGCACTAACGAAACAATCCATACGTTACTGGCTGTCGTCACCAACCTATTTAGGCAAGTGTAAAACCTGTTTCCAATTTACTACGAAAAGAATATTATTCAAATGGGTCCTCAACAAAATAAACATTTTTGCATCCATTTCCACGCTGATTTTAGATATTTACCAACGCCCAAATAAAGCGGCGCGGTGGATCTACTTATAAATTTGAAGAATGACATAAAAATAAAGATTTATATTTTTTATTTAAGCGAATCAATAAATAATGTTGAAGTAATATGATAAAAACGTGTCTTACCTAATTCCAAACTTAGCTTTCATGCTACAAAATTTATTCGAATAAAGGCCATTAAGCTTTGCACTAAAAAAGCATTTCCAATAACTCGTATTCCCTACAAATAATAAAAACATGATAGGAAAACTTCAATCCCCTGCTAAAATCGAAACAGTTACTATTACAAGTAAACACGTGGCTTCCTTGGAAAACAAGATAGTGAGAATGACCAAACTTTTTCGACACAAATATAATTTTTTGCCAAACACACACCCCTATTTAAAAGATATCACGTAATATAAAATTTCCAGACAGACGACACGACGCGCCCACGCTTTGCACAAGGCTTTGCTACCCAGCGATTATTCCTTTTGCTTGTTAACTGCAAAATGATAACGAAGCACAGATTACATTTTTTAAAGTATATTCAACACATTTTTTACAATTAAATTATTGATAAATTCGCAAAACAAATACATAATTTTTCGCGGTATCGAATTTCGGTGCTAACAAAAAAATACAAGTGAAATTATAGAATTGCAGATTGATTATATATGTATATATGATTGCAAGACAACCTTCGACCCACGAGGGCGGGATATCAAAATGTTGATCTGTAAACCGCTGCATTATTTATACCTTTAAACAGCTTAGATAACGTCTATTAGAATATCGACCAATAAGCATCGTAAATTAAAACTGAAAGGCCTTATTTTGTTGTCAATTAATAGACACGCAGACGATAATTGCTGGACATTTACGTGGAATTTAGTGGTTGTGTTGTCGTGCTGAGAGGCCAAACAATAGTGTACTTGAAACGTTGTGTGCGTATAAACACGTAGCGGTAGCTATAATAGAACAATATATATTTGACAAATACCTGAGTATTTTACGTACATACATTTAATTATACTAGAGGTCCCGCAGTAGTCGAAATTCGACTATAATTAATTGGAATTGTAAGTTTGTACACTATTATGATTGTATTTTATTCTTCTGTAATCACAAATTTCGCTAAAGTTACACTATAAAAAATATTAATAAAGACAAACAATATTTAATCTATTCTCAAATCAAGAACAAAAGTTAAATAGTATGCATAGTAGTAATGTTTTCTTTATTGATTTAATGTATTTTTTATGAATTATTTAAAAAAAATATTAGCAATGTGCACTTCTTCTCTATATTCTCTATAAGTGTGTAAAATTTCATACTCCTCCGTCCGCGCAATTTTTGTAAAAAGGGATAGGTACAAAGTTTTTGCTTCACGTATAATCTTGCATACCTACATACGTGCTCCGGACAATAATTGAACTTAACTTTAATCGAAGAGTTCGATGCGAGACTTAGACCATAGAATCAGCCTGCTGAATTTCTTGTTAGTTGTCGCATATTCTCAGAGCGACGCGATTCTCATCCAGTAATCGTAGCATTCGCTAAGCGACTTCCCTTGGACTATCAGATATTAAATATTCAGATATTAAATTATAAAAGATAAATATTCAAAAATATTACTTTCATAAAATTGTTCATTATACGAAATAACATTATATGATATATTGGTAGTTGTATACGTTAATTAATAAAAAAATATAAAAAAAAACTTACCAAAAGTCATTTAGAACTGATAAAAATAAATTATAACGTAAGCTACATTATACATATTTGATTCTAGCTTCCGTAAGCGTATTTAGCGCAGAGCTACCAAAAGGCTTATTTTTGTGTGCCCAGCTAAAATGGTTAATGTCAAAATAAAAAGCAATGAGTCACGTGGGTGGACTAGTGTTTGAACAATCATTTGGATCGCGCCAAGGACGACTATTGACAGCTCAATTAGGCATACAATGGTGATTCGCCTGATTGTGACTACCGAACTGAAGCAACAATTGTAACGACGACTAAAATGATCGTGTTATTGTTAACGATCTAGTATGTTCTATCAACTATTATATTATACATTACAATTTAATGATTATTTTCTTTAATACAAACACACGATTATTCTCGTAAGTGCATTATGAACCTCCAACCATAATATAGGGAATGCTTACTCCATTAACTAAATACAGATTCATTTTACACTTTTAGTGCTGAATATTAATTATTCACTGTGCCCATAGTACATACACTTAATATTAATATACACTCGTGTTATTTTTTAACATTGAACTAGCTGAATTAACTCAAAATATTCTGAATTAAACTAAAAAAAATCGATTTTTAATTATTATTTCTTAGATATTATTAATTTAGCCAATGCTTTTTAAGCGCTGCAGCACAAACGCTTAGAAATATAAATAATATATTCAATATAATATTTCAATTTTGTTTATTGAGAAGATAAACAGGACCTTGAAATTGTGATACTTTAAGACAAATATTTTTTTTGGTATGAAAATTATCGATATCTTGTAGCGGATGCCCCTAAGCTTATATGTTGTTAAAGTTAAGCCATTTAATTATTGTGTAACTAAGCACAGAAAATAAAAAAAATAAAAAATCATACTAGTCTTTATTTTTTATAGACAAATTGATTAAATTTTAACAATTAGTGGTTTCTGAAAATTTACAAAATCCTTCATTAAAAATAAAATATAGGATAGATAATTTGTTACTGTCATCAACAGGAGCAATGAGAAACTAATCGAAGCGAAGCCATCTAGTGGCCGACGCCCGAAAACATTTTAGTTGAGTGCTTGAGTTATTATCTATGAAGATGAAGCCCTCACTTCAACTGGCGTACAGGGTTACCAAAAGCTATAGTATCTACAATGTGAATACCGTCATCCACATTTGGACATGAAGTCGAAATCTCACAACGTTGCGGCAGAAATAAGAGATATGGTGGCACCTACCAGTGCAGGCATACACTCCACCGTCACTAGTATATTATTATGTACTGAAAACACACACACAGACAACACATTTTATTAATGTTTCATCCAATAGCAATCGAAAATATATTTAACTCGAATGAAGATTATTAACATTCTCCGCTTCATAAATTAACGTCCCATAATTTGAAACTAACATGGAATTGATCAAAGGCCATTCGTAACGGCGTTTCCTTTACAAAAGCGCTGAAAAAGGATTAAAAAAAAAACATATTTTCATGTTTCTATGAGTGACCGATGGTAACGGTCGGACACCATGTATTTTGGAACTGGCGGCTTGCCAATGGAAGTGCCTCACTCTGCTCTTCGAAGCAGTTATGTTACAGTGTGATGAGATATCTAACATAACATCTTAAGGAGATGATTTTTCGTAGTACTTACCATATTATCTATACATAAATCTACAGTAGTTTTTACGGATGTTCCGTTATAACTACTGAACCATGCATCCGATTGACTTGAAACTTGGTATCCATGTAAAAATACATGTACATAATGGATAGGCTAATATTTATATGAGCGTTGGACCCCCTGCACCAGTTGCGGGGGCGTTAATGATGAGATTATTTGTGGGGGTGAGAAATAATAATGTTAATTTTAAATGCCCAGCGAAGCGGACGGGTACAGCTAGTTTTTAATAAATTTACAAAAATAGTGCTTTTATTTCAACTCAAACACTCATTGACATAGTCATTAGAATTATGACAATAAAGTATTATACATCAAATGAGTTAATAATTACGTCGGAAACCTCCGCTTAATGGTAATCTGTACAGATGCAACGACTTCAAAATCTGGAAATACTTCATGATTATACACATAGTTTGTTATCTTGAGATTCACTGAATCGAATGCACGCAATAGGTATATCGAATGATCTCACTCAAACTTTCCAATGAATTCACCTGTACGCATCTTATACTTGTTAGAAGCCTTTGAAATTAAAATCTATGTCTCCGCCTACAGAGAGACAATAAGTTTATACTACTTTACAACTCCGCTTGAACCGTGGGCGGACTCGTGCCCGGCCATTCATGCGTTCCAACGTAATGAATGAATGTACTATCATATAAAACGTTTATTGATACTAATTTACATTAAATTTACATAATACTACGTATTTTAATACAGAATGCTACTTAAGACTTAAAAGGTTATAAAAGACACTTTTGAAATACAGGTCGCGGTTACGGATCGGCCCACTTGTAGGTGTAAACGCAATATTCTAGTAAAAACGTTAAAAGGTACCTCGATACCTTTCTTTGTAACGTCAGATTGTATACGTTGAGTCTCTATTTATTATCAGTCGATAAAACGTAATATATAATACTTTAAAGCTAATGCACGATTTACGAAGAGAAAAACACTTTTACGTTATTTGGTAAGCATTAATTAAAACTACTTCTAGAGTTTTATTCTCGCGTTTTTGCCGTTTTTTTTTTGTTTTTTTTGACGTTTCGAATACTTTATAGAATTTTCGTTCACGACTGTACGTGATTACGAAAATAATTTTAATCATGTAGGTACACGCCTCGCGAAAAATACTACGCATGTAACCATTGTATTCTCAGCAAACTACATGAGACGGATTAATTCATTTAACTTTTCGAATGTGAAATTATCTGTATTCGGGCACAGTCTAGCTGTCATGCGTTGGCCGATTAGGTTTTTTTGCTGTTAATCACATCCTCAGATCATCCACAACTTGGAACTGCAGCTGATTGGTACCTACGGAATCACACGAACACCGAACGACAATCCGCACGTGTAATAGAAGATAAAAAAGCTTTCTATTAGTGGACTTTAATTATTACGATGATGAAGGCACTTACAATTAATCTCTATCCGGCCGTTAAGCAGGACATCCAGACCGCTATATTTTAACAGCGCAATTGTCATAATTTACGAACGGTATTATTACGAAACAAAATCTTTGAGATGCAGACGCAATTATGAAAAAGTCGAATTATATTCAATTAGTGACCTCCGAATTGAACGAAATGAATGCTTCCTTAATTTTGATTAGTTAATCCGAGACTCAACAGTAATACGCCACACACAGACCAGTTGAGTAATTTATTATTTACACAAATATATTTAATACTAGCGACCCGCCCGGAAACATTAAATTTTATTATTGATAGCTGATATTACCCGCGGTTATTGTTGTACCGCGGGTGAGGCCGCTGGACGAAGCTAGTCTAAAAAAAGTAGCCTAAGTTACTCCTTATCATCAGCTACCTATCAGTGAAAGTCCCGTAAAAATCGGTCCAGCCGTTCCAGAGCCGGAACAAACAGACAGACAGACAAAAATTGTAAAAAATGTTATTTTGGTGTATGTACCGTATATATATTCATATGCATGTAGTAAAAAGCGGCTATTTCAATATTACAAACAGACCCACCAATTTTATTTATATGTATAGATTAGCACCGTGATTATATTATCTGACATATTCTATTTTCGATTAGTTCTACCTTATAAATTTTGGTGTGTTCTTTCAATATATATATTTTTTAAATCTACATAGACTTGATAGAAAACAGTTTACAAAACAAAAGAAACAATTATTTTTGTACTCGGAATCGTTAGTGTTACACGATGTAACTTTATCCTGCATCTTACACTGCGTCATCATATCATACTTTTTATTTTTAATGAACAAGAAGACCGTTTGGTGGATGACGGACGTTAACTAAGTCTGACGCGTCCCATCCGCTTCACTAATTATCTCCATAATGAAATCCAACTCAAGTTCACGGACACGAAAACGTCTAAAATAAAAGCTTTCATCTATAAAAGGGGAATTATAAACAGTAATAATAGTTGATTCGCACTAGTGCTTCGACAAAGACGTTAAAAAACAGCTAACAAACAGATGTTGAAATCTATACTAATATTATAAATCGGAAGAGTTTGTTTGTTTGAACGCGCTAATCTCAGGAACTACTGGTCCGATTTGAAAAATTCTTTCAGTGTTAGATAGCCCATTTATTGAGGAAGGCTATATAGCACGGTAAGACCAATACAAGTGGAGCACCAATAAAAATTACAAATTACATAGCTTCCTTAACATTCTATAATTAAAAAATGTTTTTCACTTTCTACGTAAATGAAGTGGGGGGTAAAATTTACCGTGATGCCAAAGTAACTATGCCACGCGGACAAAGTCGCGGACAAAAGCTTGTTTCTAATAAAATACTTTGATTGTCATAACCGTAACAATCGTTCGGTCACGTTTCTTTAACTTTTGTCTTGATAACTTAAATCCTAGTACGTAGAAGACGGCTCCACGATTTTCGTGTCCTTTATAATCGTGATAATTGCGACACAATGGTTGACCATCTATAAAAGTTTTATTGATATCGTTAACTCCAGGGTCAAAACTAGCTCTGAATGTACCTCTTCTCTATACTGTGACTATAATAAATTTTTTTTATTTCCCTTCTCAGACGAGCGGTCCACTTGATGGTGAGTGGTTACCGTCTCCCATTGACTTCAGCAATGCCAGGGGCAGAGCCAAGCCGCTGCCTACCGTTGAGTACTCTTTACAAGCCTCGTTTGAAGAAGGACAATTCAAAGCGCTCGAGAAACACAAGGGGCGGAGCTCATTCCAAAGCCGGATGGTACGTGGCAAAAATATCTCTGTAAGCGCACTGTGGATCAACGCAGTGGCTCCAGGTAGTATGGATGAACTCTACTCCGGTGGCGGGCGGTGCGATAGTAAAAACGAGATGATGGGATCATCTCAAATAATTCCTCAGAGCACTCCCCATGGAACATACGGTACAAAATTATTACAGGAAGTACTGGGACTTCGTAGTAGCTATTTAAGTTTTTTGGTAATAAAAAACTATAACACACTATTTATTATTAGCTTTTTATTTTAAACTAGCTGACCCGGCAGACTTCGTAGTGCCTCAATCGATAAATAATAGACCTAAACTTTTGTATAAAATAAACTTAAAACAAACAAAAGGAATTCGTCCGACGGAGACACATCAAAGCAAAAACAAAATTGTTATTTTTATTGAATTCCGAGCATTTTCATATTTATCTACCTTTTAAACCTTCTCTGGACTTCCACAAATAATTCAAGACCAAAATTAGCCAAATCGGTCCAGCCGTTCTCGAGTTTTAGCGAGACTAACGAACAGCAATTCATTTTTATATATATATATTTTAAATTAAATTTAAATGTAAACGCTCCGACATGCGTTGGCTCATTTCGTGTCTTTTTTTTTTCTTTCCGAGCGTATTTTTGCTCTCGTGCGTAGAGGCACTTACAGTCTCGTTATCGTCTTCAAAATCGACGTCTCGTTTTAGAACTGCATTTGACCTATCACTCTGCACCCACGACCTACGAAGGGCCGTCATTAAGACGTTGGTCCCACGCAAGTATGCGTTGCGAAACACTAACTGAATAGTTGTAACACAAGATATTTATCTGACGTTCATCTATTATATAATTCACAAAAGTTTCTTATGAATTTTTAAATACAAAATGACTTTAAATTTAAATAAATACCAACCAGGACAGATGAACTAACCTCAGAGAAGTTTCGGTACTGGCCGGAAAAAAACAACAAAATCATATTTTTTTAAATGAATCGGTGGTTAGGACAATATTTACTTATAATTGAATAATATCACAGTCATCCGTAACCACGAAAATTGTATTCAAAACGTCAAAAATGAAATATAATGGAAATAGTAAATGCGAAATTAGACCTTATTAAACCCAACAAGTAAGTGTAATTATGTCGACGTGTCCCAAAAACCAAATTGAATGTACTAAATAATACAGGTACAGCTACCGGGACCCATACAAATATCACGATCTGAATGCTTGGTCATTCAAACAGTTTTTTTGATTTCTTCTCGGCATAAATTGCTATTAACTAAAGGGTTAATAGCGTGCTCCCAATTTACCGGTAATAAACATGTTATAAAACTAAACTATACATGTATTATATTCCTAACATAAAATACAACCAAATAAACTAACAAAACAAAGTTGTGTGTGTGTAAAGTAATGAAATCGATACACCTTTATAATATATTCAGTCGTGCTATAATTTGTTTCTGGAGTAAGTTTTGCCTAATGAGAGAATACTTACCACACTAATAGTTAGATCAGAATTTCGGACAACGGTTTTTTACTAATAAACGATTCTTACAGAACTTAATTTTGGGACGTATTTTTAGTCGGTACCAAAGTACTACTATTCAGCTTATTTCTGCCGCAAAGTAACCTTGCGCACCAGCTTGAAGCGTGGAGGAGCAGTCGTTATGTAAAATAATTGAGACCACAGCCTCGTGCGTCAAGATGGGTGGCGGCATTCTCTTTGTGAAACTTGTGAACTTCATTAACCCCTGTACACCATATGAGCCATGAGATCATTGATCCATCTATGCAACCAAATATATTATATATAGTATATATTAAACAAATATCGCTACAATAAGCCCTATTAAATGAGATAAAGTGTGAAATATACCTACTATATACCCGCTTACCAAGCTAAATAAACCTCAGTATATTAAAAATTCTTCACATGCTGATAATCTCGTCTTAAAATCAGCTGCAAGCTTAAATGAACCTTTGTAAGCTACAGAGCACTCCTTTTATTTGCTGACTATTTTGCCGCTCCCAACTTTACCAGCATGCTTTACACTTTACACCTCACATCACGTGGTCGAAGACCCGTACTCAGATGTGAAATAAGAGACAACCTATATTCATTCCTCCAAATCCAACAAGTCGAGGTGATGCGGGCGAAACAGGCAGAAAATAATTAAAAAAATAGCTGGTTCATGTTCTATTGCTCTTCGTTACCCCCTTTATATTTGCTTTAATGCACACTCGATACTAGGGTTTTATAATATTTCGTCTTCTCGCATTAAAACTGTATAATCTCAAAACTTACTAATTTTACAGGAGAATGTTTTAAAGGCTTAACATGTGATATTTTTAATATTAATCATCTATGCAACATTTATTTTTTATATTTTTTCACTAGTTACATTATCTGTCTTTCAAAGTAAGATAAAATTATGTATAAATTTTTTTAATAGTAGTCAAAACGTAAGTAAGCTAAAAAAAAAAACGAAAACTAAACTACGCTCTTTTGACAGTGTTTATGGGAAAAATAGTGGTGATACCAAATGATTCCGCATGTTCCTTGCTGGATGTCTTGTTGTTCTCTTCAATGAAACGATTTGGCTCGTATTTACAGGTTTATTAAAAGATTAAAACTGTAGAACAAATAATAATGAAGTGCAATATTGTAGTAGATAATGTAATCGTTAAAGATGTATATGTGTTCGCGATCGCTCGATGAAGTGAAGCTCGGTGGTGGGCGGGAATAAAAACTTGTTTGGAGGGGGATTTAGAGATCCTTAACACCGCATATTAACTCAATTTCGAATCTATTTGGAAATTGTACACTTTTAATGCTTTTTACCTATTTGTTATAACGAGTTCTAACTAATCAACTGCAGCTTTCCAAAGACAAACGAGAAAGTTAGTAGACAAACATTCCTTCAACGACTGTTAACTAACAGTCTAACGAAATAACACGAAAATTAACAGCTTCTCTAAAAACACTTCGAAGGTTTTGTGTCCAAAAAAAAATGTTTATAAAAAAATTCGTAATGATGAAATAGTTAACTTCGTTACGACATATTAGCCGTCGCATAATACATTTAAATATTTATAACTACAACTATCGTAAACGATTTGCAGATTATGTTTCTAAATTGATGTATTTATAAAAAAATATAGTATGTATGTTTGATAAGGTTAAATCATTCAAGATTAATTAGAATCGCTCCGACTAAGGCGGTGTTTATTTTTCACATGTTTTCCATGACAAGATATTTTTTATGGTAAGCATAACATGAATCGACATCCAGAATTAGCTCCCACTCAACGAAGGACCTTTTCAACAGCTACCATCGCAGGACACAATTTTTGTAGGCATTTAATTATACTTAGTCTGGCCATAAACACTGTTACAATTAAAAATAAACAAAATATTATATTTGAATTTGGAATCTGTCATTTTTATATGTTTGCTCATTGAGTTTTCTCATTTTGGCGCCAATACATTGTACAATATTTTGCGATATTAAAATGGAGTGGGGTGATAAAGAGAACCGAATCGCTGTGATTGCATTACACAAAGTAGGGAGCCAAATGCAATTTTTAAAACTCTCCATACTTTTGGTATTAGTGAAATGTTTGTGTACCGAGCTATTAATAGGTGCAATGAGACCTCCTCTGTTTGTGACAAAAACAGATCTGACCGTCCACGTAGTGTTTGTACGAAAAAGGTGGTCAAAGCAGTAAGGGAAAGAATTCGAAGAAATCCTGTCCGAAAGCAAAAGATTTTATCTCGGGAGATGAAGACACCTAGAACCATGTCGCGAATTTTAAAAGATGACTTAGGACTTGCAGCCTATAAGAGACGTACTGGTCATTTCATAAGTGATAATTGAAAAGAGAATAGGGTGGTAAAATCGAAACAACTACTGAAGCAGTACGCAAAGGGAGGTCATAAATTTTTTTTCTTTACGGATGAGAAATTTTTTACAATTGAGCAACATTTTAACAAACAAAATGACCGTATTTATGCTCAAAGCTCTAAGGAAGCTTCCCAATTAGTCGACAGAGTGCAACGTGGGCACTATCCGACTTCAGTGATGGTTTGGTGGGGTATTAGCTATGAAACAGTGACTGAGCCATACTTTTGTGAAAAAGGTATCAAAACATCGGTACAAATGTATCAAGATACCATTCTTGAGAAGGTAGTGAAGCCCCTTAACAACACCATGTTCAATAATCGAGAATGATCCTTCCAGTATGACTCGGCGCCAGGTCATAAAGCTCGGTCTACGCAGTCTTGGTTGGAAACGAACGTTTCGGTCTTCATCAGAGCTGAAGACTGGCCGTCGTCTAGTCCCGATCTTAATCTGCTGGATTATGATTTATGGTCAGTTTTAGAGAGTACGGCTTGCTCTAAACGCCATGATAATTTGGAGTCCCTAAAACAATCCGTACGATTGCCAGTGAAAAATTTTCCCATGGAAAGAGTGCGTGCTTCTATTGATAACTGGCCTCAACGTTTAAAGGACTGTATTGCAACCAATGGAGACCACTTCAAATAAGCTTTTTATACTTTAAATTGTTTTATATTTATGTATTAAACTAACACACTGTAAAAGTAATAAATGTTATTTGCAATAGATTTTTTTTTATTGGAACGAAGTTCCTTATGGCAGGCTTGGAGGGGATAGGGATTTTGCTGCGCGACCGAACTGAAAAAAATGTGATAGTAAAACCGTAAGAAAAAATCCGTGGAAAAAATCCGTGGAAAAAAGTGCGTGGAATAAAACCGTTAAATGAGACGTGCGCAGGCGCGACAGTCGCATACACAAGCGAGTAGTGTATAATACCTTTCTCTTTTTCCCTCTTTCTTTTCGTTCTCTCATCCATTCTCTTTCTATTTTACGTAATTTATTATTTCCTAAAATACTGAATTTCCTAAATACATTCCTATACTTAAATAAAAACTAATCAGCAAAGTTTAAGAGAAAACTCAAGAAAACCTACATAAAATTGAGCATGATTTTTTTTTGCAAATTGTGTCGATTCTACATTAGCCGAAGGAACTTCGTTCCTACCTGTTGTCTCACAACACCACATCTTTTAATTTTTTTTTTATTGTAACTGTATTTATGGCCAGACTAAGTACAATCTATACTACTATATAAATCTACAGTGGTTTTACGGATGTTCCGTTATAACTACTGAACCGTGCATCCGATTGACTTGAAACTTGGTATCCATGTAGAAAATACGTGTACTTAATGGATAGGCTAATATTTATATGAGTGTTGGGCTCCCTACACCAGTTTGGGGGCGTTAATGATGAGATTATTTGTGGGGGTGAGAAATAATAATGTTAATTTTAAATGCCCAGCAAACCTAACTAACAATGGATACTGGTCAGGAGATTAGAGCGAAGATATGAAATTATTGTGTCCTCATCAGACCTAAGGGAATCTTTGAACGTCATTATCACCGACTGAAAGACATCCAAAGACAAAGAAGATTTACTGGTGGTAGGACCGCTTGTAGTCCGCACAGGTAGGTACCACCACCCTGCCTATTTCTGCCGTGAAGCAGTATAGCGTTTCGGTTTGAAGGATGGGGCAGCTGTTGAGAACTTAGAACTTATATCTCAAGGTGGGTGGCGCATTTACGTGGTAGATGTCTATGGGCTCCAGTAACCACTTAGCACCAGGTGGGCTGTGAGCTCGTCCACCCATCCAAGGTATACTTAAAGGTACGTACTTAATATTCTTTAACGTATTCTATAATAATACGTACTACGTTAAAAAAATTGGCAGCCACTTGCGGTTCTCTAACACGTGCTTTATACATGTGTATCAATAATATTGCTAATTTTTTTTTTTTTTCAGTAAAACTATGTGCCTACCACAGTGCTCCCTAACCCACCCATGGTTAACTAATAGAGAATGCCTAAAGCCCAGTCAACCGCTGTACTCTTTCCCGAAACTTAAATTAAAAAAAAGTGGCGATATACTAGTCTAAATTAAATGAGACATTCAATAGTGATGTTGGAAGGTAAACCAACTGCATCGACGCTGCTAGACAGAGCGGCGCGGATACCAAGCATTCCCACGTTATAAGGGCTCAAGGTGTTCTGGTTATACGGTTTTCTTTGTTATCTGTCTCGTTTGTTGATCACTATAGTCTTATATAATAAGTTTCTGTAATTACTCTGTAATTGTTTCTGTCTTACTGGTAGGATGTATTGCGAGCCGCATAAGTAGAACGATCGTCCTGCCTGTTCTGACCGCGTGGCATGTGAGCCTTAATGTTATCGTCTATGAGTTTAGAATACCCGTTTACCGTGATCCGACTATAGCTGCAGAATTAATTATTGCTGTTAGTATATCTGACCGATTAGTCGAAGGTGTACTTAGGAGGGTATGAGACTTAACAATGGCCAAGCACATGAATTGGCAGACATTTATTGCTGCTAGCTTCCTCCCTAATAAACTATATATACCTCAATGACAAATAAAGCGTAACACAAAAACTAAATTCCACTATACATATTTTATTATGAAAAACAATCGACTACAGACTGCAAAATATTTGAAAGTCATACGTCATCAATCGACCACAGACTGCTAAATATTTCAAAGTCAAACGTCATACGTCAACATATGCTCCTTTAAAAAACAAGTACCTAAACGTTCGTATGACCACCAACGATGCCACTTAAATGAAAATGAAATAAAAAAGTGCTTTTTTTAACGCGTTGAAGTCCCGTTCGAATTCAGAAACAACGATGTAAAGTACTCCGAGCAGTGAGAGTGGACCGCAAAGAGGTCATGGACTTTAGGAGTCAGGTGAACATTCCGTAGTTACAAACACAGACCTACTTACACTAGACAGAGCGGCGGAATCACATTTTATATCATATCTATTTTATTACATTTATTTACTACGTGGAACGCTGTCTTACGTTCCAATCGTATTATGATACTACATATATGGCGACACTACAGCTAGTAACCAACGATTTAAGAGACCTCTATTAAAAACCAAATAGCTACCGCTGCTAAAATTGGTAATATTATAGATGGTTTATTTATATATAAAAAACCTTTTTTTATCGTCATGGATATATAAAGTTCTTGTAGTTACCACCACCGCTTCGTAGACTGTTTCTGCTGACTGTGTAATGTAAGATGGATAATCTTAAAACGCTCTTCAGAGTGATATTTACTTAACAAAATGTGACCGTTTTTTCCAACATTTTGCGTATTGGAGCCGGGACATCTCAACCTAAATACCTACACCTACCATGAGATATAATGTCAACTTTGACTGAAAATTTTGAGACTTCTCAATATCGTTGAATTACAACTTTTCGATCTACCGCGGCGCGGCAGAATTTTAATACTCTTATTGAATAAAAAAATGGTATGAAACATTGCCAAAGTAAATAAGACCACAGTTTCTTGAACCACCGATTTAGGTGATTAATAAAACGGTTGTTCAACAATGATGTGTCTTGTGAAGTTGTTGATCGAGTCATATTTAGCGGGCAGCCTAGACAGTCAGGCGCTGTGCCCACGCACCATTCGCTCGTGGAAATATTTATACAACATTGCCGCCACACGGAACACCTGTACCGCCGATTATAAATCTATATAAATGATATGCACGATACATCAACACCGAGTTCACCGTTTTTAATTTTTATGTACACTTTCCGAATTTGTCGTGTTAAATTAATGATTTTTACTATTTGGAACCTAATATTTGGTAAATAAGTATAACCGTAATAAAATAAAATATAATTAATATTCGTCGTAACCTAATGATATCATCATCTGAGCACTCCTGCATCTTTACTTTAACCTTACTCTACGTACTAAATATTTGAAAACAAAAAAAATACTTGAAACCCGAATGTACAAAAAGTATAAAATTAAATAACTATGGCATAGTGTAAATATTATCAGATATTTATTTACACACTCAAATCACACTCACACGCAACCTATTTCAGGTTCAGAACAGAGTTACCGCACGCACACACACACTTTAATAACATAATTAAAAACGCTTTTAATTTTAAATCGGATAACAAACGCTAAAAGCTGTCAATTAAAAGTCAATTATCGCGACAATCCCTTATCTCAACGTATAAACCAGTTAGGCACCGGCCAGTACCGGCTAAACAGCAAATTAGAAATGTTAATACGACAAATAACAATTTGCTCCCACTCGTCTCGGCTTTCGTTATAAAACGGAAGCTACAATATAAGTGATTAGGTTTTATCACAGTTAGTCCGTCAGTTTCACTGTGGGCGTTCCCTTCGCCCACTAGTCAACCCGGAAGGGAAAAGCGCGACTTTATTATACCTCGTTTGAAGCATAAATCTACCAGCCAAATGTTCTCTTAATAGCTGGGTGATAAATTGCTAACACGTGCTCTGTGTTATAACAAGTGCTTATTCAAATGCCGTGCACTTTCTTAGAACCGATGTAAGTATAAAGAACCCGACACATTTTGCAATGACTTGAAGTCTATCAAAACGCAGCGATGATACGTCCGTTTGATCTGGCTTGATTTAAAATTGGAATCGCAAAATTGCTTCGTCACAGAAGTATGCAAGAAGTGAATATACATATACACTGCGGAATAATAATAAGCCCCAACAAAAAATTAATTTCGGAGAATGATAAGTAGGAAAATAAGTTCTGATAGTAGTAGAAGTAGTGGGAATCCTGTAAGATTTTCTGGTCTACCCCTAAAATAAACTCGATCCTACACAAAATTTACTAACAGCAACTAACGCACATCTTTCAACGATTTGACAGATCAAAGTAAAAAACTAACAAACGCGACCCAAAGTGACGCGTTGCATCGCTCGCTTGTATCTCAGCCGGATGGAATAGATCGGACGATCGGTCTCCCCAAATACCGACAAGGACACTTCCATCTACATTTATTCGTACATAACGACGAAGAGTGGCCAAATAGCCCGCGTCCGGCGACCCACGTGCGCACTACGCCTCCGCTATGATTACACGAATATTTAGAACAAATCAGAAGACGCTGCATGTTGCAGTTTATCTGTCGACCGCAACGTCCCCGTATTGATTTACGACCGTAAAAGCAATCTAGCCAGTGATAACAGCGACAAAGATTTACGGCCAAGGATCGGGCCACCGCTGTGTTTTAGCGTCGGGAAAAATTGACATAATTTTACTTTATGTCTTTGTTCTCGTGTGAAAATATTGCTAACGTGTTTAGGCGATAAAAACTAAATGATAATATTTAGTTTATGAATAATTCAACAGATTCGCCGCTTCTGGCAACTAATAACCTCCCTATTGCCTATTTCGACATCGACGTAATCATGTGTTCCGGTTTAAGGAGGTAAGGTAAGGGTAAGGTTATAGGATAAAGTAACCATTACATAAAAGCTATATCTTAAAACGAATAGCGGCCCTTATACTTAAATTTTGCTCGTGAAACGAATGTATCAGAAGGTATTATCAATTCTAAATGTGCACCAATCGCATCTTAAAATCCTCTCGCGTCTTAAGCACGCCACAGCTACCTTTCTCTTTTACAGTGCAGTAAAATAAGAAATAAAATTTTCAAAGTCACATTTATAAAGTTTCAATGAAAACGCGCCTGCACTAATATTTCACCCTCAGCTTGTATTTAATTTAATGCAGTATAGATAGACTTTACCAGTTACAACCAGTCTCATAGCTTGAGGCTAGTTTACAACAACTCGCAAGCAAGAACTGCATGGACCGAGCAAGTAAACGTGAATAACATCAGCATATCTAATACGAAAGGAATTTATGTCTAACTATGGATTGCAAGGAATTCAGAACTTTAAATTCTTTGCCATTGTTCGCCTGATGTGAACAGTGCCTTTGGCGTAAGCCACCCGGATTTCTAACCAAAGAAGTTTCGCTTAAAATTTCGATCATAATATCACCTTAAATAAATTAAGGCCGGAAATAGGTGGATACAACTTGAAAAATATAATACATAATATAATTATCCAATGTAACGATTTTGTATCCAATTTTTATTTCTATCACGGTCATGGAGAAAGAATTTCAAATATCACATATGAGCACATCCCATCCATTTTTATTTGAACATAAAAATGCCTCTAACTATATCACGTTCATTAATTTATCGTTAAAGAAAGCGGTACGTTTCGTTTCGTAAGTAAATTTATTATTTTATAGATATCGTGAAACTGCAATTATCAGCATAAAATTAAATACGTTGCGTTCGACGCTCAAAGACGCATTTGTTACATCTGACTGTTTTAAAAACAGAATTTCGATTGAGTTTTATTACTACAAATAGTTAATTAGTCGAGAAATTTGTTCAGAAATCAGACTTAATTTGCAGGCGATAGGATATAGCTTATTATTAGACGTCGAAATAAAGAGGGTTTTTTTTATTGCTCAGATGGGTGGACGAGCTCACAGCCCACCTGGTGTTAAGTGGTTACTGCAGCCCATAGACAGCCACAACGTAAATGCGCCACCCATCTTGAGATATAAGTTCTAAGGTCTCAAGTATAGTTACATGTATAGCTATGTACAATAGCTTCTAATTCTGTTCGCTTCATTGAAATTTCATTTTCAGTTCATTTACTTTTTGATGTTGTCGTAAAATGGTCAGGTGTTATGAAAGTGTGAGTCAGGGAGACGGCATTCCTAACCTTATTGCGTCATTATAGCGGGAGGATAAGCGTCCAATGCTCTCGCTGCTCTCAGGTATTACATACGTCTTCATACGAGCTGTCTTTTGTCTTAATAAACATCAGCGCGTTAGGTATGTACGATGATAAAAAAACCACTCAACTTATACGTAGATGACGTAATGACTGTATTAAATTTTGTGAAAATTGAGATAACTAATAAAAATCCATTTTCATATTCTATGCCATAAAAAATAAAAAATTACAGCAATTTAATACATATAAACTTTGCTTTATTTATAGGCAGATAGCGCTTGTTTATGTACACTTACCGTTCACATTCGTGTATTTCGTATTTGACCCCAAGCCCGATTAATGTTTCTATCGATATACGATTTACAAAGACGCTTCTCTCAATCTATTTTTTTTCCCAAACATCCCGTAGTCTTCTTTTCGGTATTAGACCACCAGGTTAGACTATGTTTAAGCGTAATAAAATTCATCCTTAACACCTGACAACGTTACGTTCATACTAGATATCATTTGTACGCTATGACATATTCTACTTTAAACGTGGTATAAAAAATATTTATGGCTGTATAGATAGCAAAAGACAGCAGCTTCGCTGGCGTTGCTGACATCAATGACCGATCACAACCATTATACACAAAATCAGTTTTTAGGAAAACTCACATTCTCTACCCTCATACTCTACGTCTATACTCTAACGGGTTTTAGCCCACTGGGTTTCTAGCCGGATCTTCTGAGTGGGTCGCGTTTCCGATCCGGTAGTAGATTCTGCGAAGCACTGCTCTTGCTAGGGCCAGTGTTAGCAACACTCCCGGTTTGAGCACCGTGAACTCACCTATACGTCAAGGAGAAGCTGGGATAGCCTCTCAAGGCTATCAGCATAGGTAGGAAAAAAAACGCGTTTCATAGATATTTATAGGCAGCGGCTTGGCTATGCCTCTGGCATAAGTCCATGGCCGACGGTAACCACTCACCATTAGGTGGGCCGTACGCTCGTCTGCCTACTAGGGTAATAAAAAAAAATTATAAAGCATTCGTAATGAGAGCTCAATAAAGTGCATTCTCAGGTGTTTGGTTATTATATTACTGACACACATCTAGTGTTACTAATTTTATAACAACTTCAGCGAGCCTGTTGCGGATTCATATTATAGAATATTCATAATAAGATGCTAGGACTGTTAAGATTAAGATAATCAACATAAAATGAATATGCACTATCGATTAATTGCAACATAAAAATATATGGACACAATCAAGTAAATCATAGTTTGTTAATGAGTTCTGGTGGTCGTTAAACATTATAAACACGTAACAACAGCAAATAGCCAACACGAAAAAGTATATATAATAAGAGAACATATTTTCCGCTGTGTTTTCTTTATTTTATTTATTTGTGTGTCATAATGATTTCTGAAATTTAAAATTTTATATCTTAATAATAATATTAGGATTAACGTAAGATATATTGGTCTTTCTCTAATCTAATCTAACAGTGGAATGTCTCTACTCTCTACTCTACTAATTTAACAAAACATCGAAAGCTAACCCGATTTGTTTTGACAAAACTAATTAACTAACATGTCTTTTCAAAACTAAATTTTAAGTTTGTATCGTTTATCTGATGTGATGCATAGATTAGATAGCATGATTAGATTTTAATTATTTAAATTGTATGTCACTGTGTAGATTTAACTGGACAATTTTAAATGTCAAACGGAATAGATACAGAATATTCATATTCTAAAATAATATTCAAATCAAAACTATCGTTTTATTGATCTTATGTTTATTTTAGCTAATTATAATATTATACTTTTAACCACTCGGAAGGCAGTAAAGTTTATTCAGAATTATAAATCACAAGAAAATTTATCAACACTAAAAACAGTCGTATAAGCAATAACAATCTAGCAGAATCATGTTGAAAATTATTACACGTATGCCATATGTTAGTAGTTTGTTATGACTGCTTAAACCAGTCCAAATGACCTTCTGGGAGTACGTAAAACATACCTTCTTACACTTTCAAAAGCCAACATGAAAGCGAAATATGGTTGAATTTAACTGAAATTAAATTGAATACTTTGGTGTGCAAAATTTGATTACTGCAAATTAGTGTGCAAAGACTGGAGTCGATAAGACAAGGCAAATATTGACACTTTTGACTAAGGTTAACGTTAGGAGATAAGATGAAGGCTCCACTGACATTACTGCATTAATCTCTCCCCTTGAAATCAAGGTTGTGAAGTTAATTAAAATAATATTTATTACTATTTTCCTTCTCAAATAACTGTATTAATCTTAAACATTAAATAATAAAGTAATTTATTAAGAGTACTGTGAATAATTGGTGTCTGAGATATCATTTAACCTGTATTACAGGTTGCCATGCGCCACTCGATTATAAAAAAGAAACTAGTTAAAAAACACGTGCACAAAGTAACGTTAAGATATCATTAAATTATACTCGAATTTTAAACATACATTTATTAAATGTAGTGGCATTAATAGAGAAAGATAAAAGTTTAAATTCGAAGTCTTACGCTTTTCTTCTTACCTGTACGATAGCCGGCGTTAGATAGATATGTGGCAAAGGTGTTGGACTCGTGCGTCGCTTGCCACATAGGCGAGGAGCAATTATCGTTGTTGGTGTAAACATTGTGGTTGTGAACGTAAACCCCCGTCAGTAAAGAGCTCCTGAAACAAAAAAACAAACCATTCGCTTGACACTGATAAGAAACAATCATAGATTGAAACAATCTTAGACGTATTGTGAATATTGATCATAAGATGCGGATATATGACGTCGGTTGCTCCAACTTGCTGCCACTAGATCATCTGCCCGTACCAGCACTTTCTCAATATATTAAACTAGCCTAATAGCTAGGAACGATGGCCGAAAAGAAGTGGATGAGAAGAACCGAAGGCCGGGCTTAATGGTGTGGATTGGGAGAGGCCTATGTCCAGCAGTGGACGACTGTGGGCTGATGATGATAATGATGATGACAATAGCTAGGGCCCCCGACTGCTAGAGGAACGTGGATTTGATTAAAATTCGAGCAAATATTAGTGTGATGATGGTGCTCTATAACTTGATGTTTAATATACTTTAATGTATATAAGTATGTATGCAAGTGAAGTCATCGTTTGCCGAGCCGATTATCTGATGTATAATTCTAGGGTCGGCAGACTAAAGCACATAAGTCAAAATTTTCAATTTATTTTTTATTACATCATTGGTTTACATTTTGCTCAACACACAATCTGACTAAAGCACATAAATCAAACTCAAGTATTTCATGGTGTATTCAAGCGGCGTTCTGTATCAACCTTATCAAATACTAAGATAATCAAACGAACTAAAAAACATAACTGGACTTATGTTCTAAGGAACACCATAAGTACAAAGTTATTAACGTAAGAAGTCTGACTTATGTTATAAAGAACATCAAAATGTAACATTTCTTTAGAGAAAGTAGTTACTTAAAAATATTTAAAACGTAAACAATACTTCGGTAAGTGGTTTTAATTTACTAATGTTGTCGATTGTGCACAGTTTGTTGGATAATTAGTTGTGTTAGTTAGTTGTGTGTGAGTGCTTAAGTATTTTAATTATTTAAGATGAATATTCAAAGAGGCAAGAAATTAGTTGAAATGGCGTTATCCACTCATCTGGAAAGCAATGAAGGTATATTTTCACATATCTTCAAAATTATGATTTGCAAATTACGTAATTATATCAATATTATATCATTATAAATAGATAATTGTCTTGTCCTTTTTTAGAAAATGTAAATCAACAGTCGATTTTGAACACAGAGAACCTAGTAGTAGACGATCCTATACTGTCAACATCATCAGGTCAAGTCAGTAGTTTAACATACTATTCTGTACTTGAATTCTCTAGTGATGATTCTGTACGAGATCCATGTTATGAATTACCGAGACTTCCAACCACATCAAGTTCAAAGTACCTGTGATGAAATTTCAATGAATCCTAATGTGTCTCCAAAAAAGAGTATACGTACTATAAAAAGAGAAAAAAAAATAAAACTTAACTTAGGACAGGCATACAGAACTTTAAAAGGAAAATGTATATCAGATCGCACATTGAAAAAAAAAAACTTTTTTTGAGAAACAACAAAAAAAAAAGCCCGCCGAGTTTGTTTCGCCGGTTCTTCTCAGGACTGTGGCTTTTTTTGGAAACGGTGGTAGAGATAACATTGTTATTTATATTTTGACATTCAACTAGTGTGTTATACTTTTGAATTTGAAAGAGTTACCTGTTTGCAGAATGAAATGTAAAGAACGTATACCATTAACTGATAGGCATGCCATATTTACAGAATATTGGCAAATGGGGTCATATGCAAAAAGATCTGCATACTTGGCGTCTTTAATGGAAATTCAAGATAAATCTAAGCAAAGAATACGAGCTATTGAACCTGAAAAGCAAAAGCTTAGAATGAAGACATAAAAATACTTTTTTACTGTGCATGGTAAACGTGAACCTGTCTGCAGAGGATGTTTAATGAAACCGTTAGATGAAAGTGACAATTTTATAAAGACAGTTGCTATGAAAAGGAGATCATCCATAGGGGGTTCTCAAACTGATGATATAATATCTATACAGCCATTACCCATACCCATCGAGAAAAAAAAAGATTTAATTTCGCTGCTCCCTTTAATACCAGATATTTTCCATGAATTTTACATAAGTCTTCCCACGTTGAAAACTTTACGAAATACTGATCCAGATATTTTAGAACTCGATGAAGAAGAAGAATTTTATTTAAACATTGAGTTGTTATTTATATTTATGACTTATATTATTATAATATATATCTTAATTGTTGATCTTTTTCACTTAACTCATACTATTATTGTGTTCCTTATAACTTAAGTCATCTAATTATTAAATAATCACATTTACTTTATAATATTTAATTTTAATAATAAGTTAGTGTTATAGACTTATATAATTCAAATAAACATGATTAAGTTTGTTAATGTATAAGATTCTAAATAGTTTTTTTTAATTCCTGTAAAGTAGAGTTTTTTGACTTATGTGCTTTAGTCTGCTGACCCTAGAATTTGTCCCGGATATTTTATTGATTATTGTTGGCTCTTAGATTAGTAGGGCGTATTACAATGCTATGTTATTTGTTATGCTTGTTATACTTATTCGAATAAGTGCGTTCCGGTTTGAATTATGGAACAACCGTTGCACCATTGTAACTTCTTGGGTCTCTATGCGAACAGAGTTATCCGATAATGATTAATTTAAGAAGTTCCTTGATCTTTACTTTTTAAAAGGCAATTTTTGCAGCTTGTTCTTTAATATAATAAAAACATTGAAACGGTTTTGTTGAAACTATTTCAAACGTCGATTTAAGGATTAGTTGTAAAACTTAAACATACCTTGACGGACAGCACATCGGTGTGGTCGTGTAAGCGTGACGGAACTCCGCTCCGGCGCTCCGTATCGCCTTCATAGTCCGCGGCATGAAATTCAAACTACCAAGTTCGACGTCCTGATCGTCAGTGAGAATCAAAATGATGTTAGGTTTCCTCTCCCTTTGCTGTGGGTACGGTATGTAGCCACCGCTCTGCCACTTATAAGGCGTCTTGGATCTAGATCGCGTCGTGTTCTCCCTAACCGGTGTATGGTGGAACCGGTCTTGGGCCTTGCTTTGGTTAAACAGTTTACGTGCAGGGTATTTCTCGGTGCTCTTATTCCAGTTTTTGTCGGTTCTACGTGCTTTTTCTTCTTTTCTAGTGTTGTACGGTTCGAATGTTCGGTTATCGGCGTTTTCGGATCTGTCGGAGCCCTTGCGTCGATCACGCCTTATTTCATGTTCCCAAGCACGTCGTCTATCGCCTCGGTATCTGGAGCTATTCCTGTGCCTTAAGTTTCTTCTGTCGGGCAGGTCTGTTAATGTTCCGTTGAAAGTAGTTCGATTACGATTGTTCTCTTTGTTCCTCAGCTCTCTAGATCTTGTCGAATCTTGAGTTTCAAAGGAATCTCGTTTAGCTGCTACCATTATAAGGTTCCAGGTTAATAGAAATGGTAGCAGTTTAAAATTCATTGTGAATGTATATATTCGTTAAACAGTTAAATAATTAAAGTTAAATTCTGTGAAGTTTCTTTTTTATATTATTTCTTGGACACTATTTTCTGCTTTGTTCGTCGACAACTGCTTTTTTTCATACAAGCCATTTTGATATTCCACCTAGAACAAAACAAAGCTAATTATAACTATTATTCAAATGTGATAATGTGATCAACGCTTCAATTAACGAAGAATTTAATTCCATGTATTGAATTCAATTAGAAGACCATGCTAGACCCTGACCGTCCGATACTAGAGCAATTTCATAGTATCCAGCCAAGGCATCGATCGCGTACTGCTTTTAACAAGATTGAACTTTTATTGGCTGGGGTCAACTCTTTAAATAAACTGCCAAATTCCCAACACGAGGGTTGAAAGATTAATAGTGGCCAATACAGTGATTTGTGGACTCTTACTACGATTTTACGCTTATAAATTAATTGGCAAGTTTACAAACGAACATTCCAATACGAGTATTATGTACATGTCAAGCGATTTATATTTTTTTTTATTGTACTTGTAGGCATACGAGCCATACAGCCCATCTGATGGTGAGTGGCTTTTATTGCTTAGATGAGTGGACGAGCTCACAGCCAACCCGGTGTTAAGTGGTTACTGGAGCCCATAGACATCTATAACGTAGACGCGCCACCCACCTTGAGATACAGTTCTAAGGTCTCAGTATAGTTACAACGGCTGCCCCACTCTTCAAACCGAAACGCATTACTGCTTCACGGCAGAAATAGGCAGGGCGGTGGTACCCATCCGCGCGGACTCACAAGTGGTCCTACCACCTAATGTCGCTCATGGCCTTCAATAACGCCAGGGACAGAACCAAGCCGCTGTCTACCATTAAGTACTCTTCACAAGGCTCGTTTGAAGAATGACATACCACAGCGCTCGGGGAGCACCGTATAGGCGAAGCCCATTCCAAAGCCGGATGGTATGTGGCAAAAATGATCTCTGGAAACGCACTGTGGATGAGCTCTACTTGCAGGCTCTAAATAGTATGGATGGACTCTGCTCCGGTGGCGGGCGGATCGATGGTAATTTATAAATTACCATATCGAAACGATATAGCACTTTCGACAACTATACGAAGCTGTGTTATGAGGTTATAAAGTCCGAGTGTAGAATCTACTGAGTAAAGTTCTTGTACAATAATGTAATATGTTATTTCGTATAAATAAAAATCTTGTTTTTAAACTATCTCGTTTTGAAATAAGTCATGTGTTATCTTGTAAGCTTCATTTAAAATCTAAGAATTTTAAATGTTGAAACAGTAGTCAGTAACTGGAATTATTGTTAGAACAGTAAATTTGAAAGAAAGTCATAATGCTGTTTCTTAAATAACAATACCTATCTCAAATGATTTCTGTTCTTTCAAAATTTTGTATTTTCTAAGAACAATAATAATATAAACAGTATAGACAACGTTATTCTGTACGGAAGTAAATCAATTTTCGCTCCAAGCGCATTATATGTGTCAAAGTAATTGATCCTTGATAGGGGCCGTTGATGCAATCGATGACGTCGACGGACGATGAATGACATTGAGCCAATTGAGTTCATTATTTAAAAAAAGATTGATATAAAACTAAGAATATACTTCAAAAAATTCATAAGTAGCCGGGAACAATTCACACTTGGTCATCCAGCGCTAAATTAGGATTAACTGTACTATGAGAAACAGAGAATGACATATTTGACATGATATATATATTTAGGTAATAAACACCCAGGTAAAGAGCAAAGAAACCTGATCACCACGCGAATGTTTGCTCGATGTGGATATGAAACCTATGACCCTCGGCACAACAGAAAGGGTTTCTAAATACTGCACTACCAAGCTATCTAATTAAATACAAAGAAGGTGTCTTTCTATTTTATAATATAAGGTTTAGATATTTAGTTTATATCAAATAAATACCTCTGGACTAAATGTGACCAAACATCCATCGCGCAAGACATTGCCCATCAGAAATGGCGTTGGATAGGACCATACTCTACGGCGCAGTGGAGTCAACGCAGCATCAATCGCGTTTGAGTGGCAACGCTTGGCAGACGAAAACCTGGTCGCCGTGTACATACTTGGCTACACATCGTGAAGAGCGAGATGGGGACTGCCGACCTAAGACCTGGAGTGATGTCAAGGAGCAAGCGCAAGACTGGGTCAAGTGGAGACAACTTGTGAGGGCCCTATGTACCAGCGGGGTACTCTAAGACAAGACACAACAGAATATAAGGTTTTATTTACATCAACCCGTAGGTATTAAGCTCGCAAAACATTATTTGTTCCAAATCTTGGACATGATATCCTCTTAAACTTTTACAAAGTTCACAAAATTTATGGACAATAAAAAGATAACGATGCTAGGTGAAGTCTGAAAATTTACTCAAATCATTTAACCTCATTGATTAAAAAATATTTAATGCTGCTTATTACTTAACCACACTATTTCAGGGCTCACGAACAACTCAAGCATACAACTAAACAAGCATACGGTCTCAGACATAGAAAATCGGTCGGTGATCCAAAACATTTCAACTTGGTAACTTAAAAATAGTTTGCTTAAGTCGTATCTTTCAATTAACCTTTCGTTTAGAATTTTAATCGAATAAACAAGTGTGCCCATAAGCGTATTTTCGCTCGACATTTCTCCTTGTTTACACGCGGGGAGCACGCAGGGCTCTATTTGTGTAACACTAACTATTAAATCGATCGAGATTTCGTCTACAACTGAGGCAGTTTCAGTTCAATTTATTTCGATTACGTGCCACTCTAAATTGGAAACGGATCATTAAATTTCAAATTCAAAAGAATTTCAATTTCGAACTTATATGTCCATATCACATGCCAATTGGAAAATTAAAACCTACGTCTAGTTCCAAGGAGAGCCGCAGGCTTGAAAAGCACTGGCGAAATGATATTTAGCGCGACAATAAACTATTTTAAATTATCTTCCATTAAATTTTCATATCCAAAATACCTAATAATTAAAAAAAAATCGACCTTATTCCTGCGAAGACCCAGACATCTAAGTCGTCGTGGCCTAGAGGATAAGACGTCCGGTGCATTCGTATCTAGCGATCCACCGGTGTTCGAATCCCGCAGGCGGGTACCTACCAATTCTTCTAATGAAATACGTACTTATTAACAAATGTTCACGATTTACTTCGACGGTGAAGGAATAACATCGTAATGAAAATCAAACCCGCAAAATAATAATTTGTGTCATTACCTACTGGTGGTGGGACCTCTTGTGAGTCCGCACGGGTAGGTACCACCACCCTGCGTATTTCTGCGGTGAAGCAGTAATGCGTTTCGGTTTGAAGGGCAGCCGTTGTAACTATACTGAGACCTTAGAACTAATATCTCAAGGTGGGTGGTGCATTTACCTCGTAGACAGGGACGTCTTAAACTAGGATGGGGCCCTAGGGCACACAAGAATTTGAGGCCCTTTTGGAAAGTAAAAAAAGCGAATTATAATAACATTTTTTTACTGAGTATGACCATTTATTATAGGTAATCAAATAGAATATAATATGTCATTAATGATATTAGAATGCTGCTGGTTTTTTGGTTACGATTTCGATAACGGTTTCTTTCGGGATTTCTGTTGAGCAAAATCTTCTATTATAGGCATAGTATATATATGCCTTGTAAATACCTTCTGATTACTGATTTGTGAAAAAAGTGTAATGTGTCCGACAAAAATGTTTTGAGAATAAACGTGTGAGAGAAATTGTCGGTCTTTCGGGGCCCCCTGAGAATGGCGGCCCTGGGCACGGGCCCCGTGTGCCCTTATGGTAAAGACGGTATTGGTCGTAGATGTCTATGGGCCACCATGGTAACCACTTAACACCAAGTGGGCTGAGTCCGTCCACACATTTAAGCAATTCATAAAATATATATAATGGGCAATTGCGTTCCTGGACCAATTCCTTATTTATTATAAAAGGTAAAGTAATAAATTTTAAATCCAAAATCCCGGAGACGGGTATAAAATACGGAAGCCTTGTGTTTATAGCTGATTTTAAAATTCGCAACCATCTGTAATGAATGCAACTTTGAATTATAGAAAAAATAAATACTTAAATATTTTTTTTATTTGATTTGCACTGCCGCAGATTTATTTCCGAAATCGCTTTTGGAATCTTTGGAGCAAATGTCGTCTTACGCGAATGATTACACGCAAGAAAAATGCCTACAAGTGAACGGTTTTATAGTGTTTGTTTTTGGAACAAAGTTGGAACAAACCTGATTGAAAATAGACGCTAATCATTACGTCGCTATGTATACCTTTGATGTTTCAACTACACTTGTTAACGAGAGGTAAACATTTCCTGCTATCGTTAGAGCCTAAAGACATGTCTCCGAGAAATGTTAGCGTATCTTAAAGCGGACAGTTATTACTCCAGCGTTAATGGTATCTCGTGTTTCAGTGTTACTAGAAAGGAAAAAAATGTATTGCATCTCGATGTATTTGACACTATGTCTTATAAAACGGTACAGTTTTTTTTTTTTTTTTATGGGAAGACCGCAGATGCTAGATGTATTCAAAAAACACAAAATTTTCAGGGAATTCGATTAATTCGTTTTGCCGTAACTTAAGATTTTATATTTATATTTTACTTATATTTTTGGGAAGGAAGTATTCCTGATGAAATGAAGGCCTTTTCAGTTTTACCAAGACAGGTTGGCGAGCACCGGCTTAAGGAGTGGGATTTGCTAACAGCTGCCCTAGGACCTTCGAACGAGATCAGCTCAAGACAGCGACTTCGCGAATGCATTTACTACCGGATCGAAATCGTGACCCCAGCTTACTAAAGTCCCTATGTCTGCTGGTAACTCCAGGCGTCTAATACGTATTTGTGTTAGTGGATCGGTGAACCCGTAAGGACGTGTCCAGGTCAACGCCCTGGTCGACGAGACTGATTCCTGTGTGAATCGGGGAAGTAATCAACGGCGACGATTTTGATCCGATTGTTACGCAAATTCACACCCGCTAGGCGATTCTGAAGTTTTCCTGAAATTTTCATCGGAATCCATCCAGTAGTTTCGCAATCTAGAGGAAAAATATAAACGCATTGACTTTTATGTGAATATAAAAGACTTGGATGACAAGACACCACATGACGATCACGACCACTCTGTCAAGAGTGACACGATTGAGAAGAAGAAGAAAAGACTTGGAGGTCACAAAACACACATTTTTAGAAATTTAACATTTACAAAACCATTCTATCAGTTTTTTTTTTTTTTTTTTATTGCTTAGGTGGATGGACGAGCTCACAGCCCACCTGGTGTTAAGTGGTTACTGGAGCCCATAGACATCTACAACGTAAATGCGCCACCCACCTCGAGATATAAGTTCTAAGGTCTCAGTATAGTTACAACGGCTACCCCACCCTTCGAACCGAAACGCATTACTGCTTCACGGCGGAAATAGGCGGGGTGGTGGTACCTTCCCGTGCGGACTCACAAGAGGTCCTACCACCAGTGATTACGCAAATTATAATTTGGCCTTTAAAGCACTCTCCTGTAAAATTTTTAAGTTTTGAGATTATACAGTTTTAATGCGAGAAGACGATATGTGATTTGATAAATGTACTTAATTTTGCAGATTGGGCCCAGGTTGCCCATGTTCACTTGGATGCGTTCTCGCCGTTTCTTCTATAATTAGTTATACTTTAGACGTCTTAAATCATTTGTGTGTTCGTATTATTAGATATATTCAACCTAACGATATATTCAAAACAGAGATAAAATTAAACAAACAGGAAATTACGTCTTTCCCGCGTTTAAAAGATCAAACATTCTGTAAAATTCATTAATCAAATCTGAGGTCGTGCAAAGTTTACGCTGAACAAAATACTTCATTTGGAAACAATGTTAATGAACCCTAATAAATTTTAAGTTAATCACCAATTGCTAAAGTTCTGCTGGGATCGGATGCCGCTTTATGTAAATCCGTTTAATGAATCCACAAAAACAATCAATTTTTATTTCATTTTCAGTTCCGATTAGGTACTTCTTTTTTTAATTATTCACGCCGAACCAATGATAAATTTTTAGATATGATGTTTTCATTTCTACAAATAGTATGTAATAAGACAAAATGTAAGTAATAAGTAAGTAATAATATCTCAAGAAATCATATTTATTTTTAAATCTTTTAATATAATGCATGCATTGTCTATACTAATATTATAAAGAGGAAAGATTTGTTTGTTTGTTTGTTTCGAATAGGCTCCGAAACTACTGGACCGATTTGAAAAATTCTTTTTCCATTAGAAGCCGACATTGTCCCTGATGAACATAGGCTACTTTTTTTTTTTTTTTTTTTTTTCATGTGTTTTTTAATGTTTCCGAAGCGAAGCGAGGGCGGGTCGCTAGTACCTAATAAAGGTACAATGCATGAAAATTAAAGACAAATAAAAGATCATAAATCAATAATAACTACAAGAAATGAATAAATATATATTATACTACTTCTAAATAAATATGGCGCCTAGTCAGAATGGCAGGAAATTTCGGACATTCATCTCTTAAAACATCCAGAGGACCTTTTTGCGGGAACACGACGAAAGAAAATTGTTCTACTTTGTTAATTGAATGTTTCAATCATTTCATCAATGCATGGTTTCATCAATTCATGGCTAAACGAGTAATAACCATGGTTTATTAAATGTTTAGCAAGCATGAAACTGCACAAATGCAGGAAATTGAAGCAAAGCCGCTAGAAGTGGCTTCTCAGGTTCTTCCCAAAATGCCACTGTAGTCTAAGTAATTCAGCAACATTTTAAGACTTTACTTCAACCCATCTCATATGAATTTTCATTCTAAATTTTATTATCCAACATAATCTCATTCCATTCCATTTCATTTTTCATGTAAAAGAATATGTATTTAACAAATGGAGATTTTTCTATATTCGATACTGAAAACAATCACAAGAAGCCAATTTCCTTACTTAAAAAAGAAGAAAACACCCAGACAATAGCTTAACTTACCTTAAATAGTGTAGTAGGATGTTCTATAACAGAACTCTGAGAGATTTAAATGAAAACAGCAACAGATAGTCAACAAATACAATCGAATTGCTCATGTTGATAATGTAAGCATTATTTCACTGAGTTGTGTAAATGGACGAGAGCATGTGATAGTCTGGAAAGGGCAGTCGGAGACTGCTTTTTCAAGCTCAGCTATGGGCTCTAAGATTTTGAGGGAAGTACTACAGAAGATCGAAAATAACGCGGACCGTTATAAATATTATTTAAAAAAAATAGAGCTGGTCAAGGAATAATTAGGAATCCTCGAAGAAACGCATCAAGAAGCAAAGAAGAAAGGAGGAAAAGCTTAAACATGAAAAACATCAGTACGAAAAGCGAAAAAGTACGTTTGACGGAAACTAATACGAACCAATTTTATAATTGTTTTTATTTATTTATTGCTTAGATGGATGGACGATTTCATATTTCACCTGGTGTTAAGTGGTTACTGGAGCCCATAGACATCTATAATGTAAATGCGCCACCCACCTTGAGATATAAGTTCTAAGGTCTCAATTATAGTTACAACGGCTGCCCTACCCTTCAAACCGAAACGCATTACTACTATTTCTTAATGAAGTCGTTGTTTGTAAGAAATTGTAAGAATGCGCCTAATTATTGTGTGATTCTAAAATTTAGTGTCTCTAGCTTACAATAGAAAAATTCGTTTAACCGGTGTTAGGCCGTATTGTAAGCCCCCACAGGTAAGTCTACCATCATGCCCATTTCTGCTGAGGAGCATTCAGGAGTTTCGATTTGAGTAGGACAGCCAAAGCAAGAGGGGTCGTCGTACCCCCTGACGGGGGCACGGAACGGGCCTTGGGGCAAACCCCATTGCCCGGGCAGACGCTCCCTGCCACTCAGGGCAGGGGTGAAGATGATGCTGGGAGTAGTAGGGGGAGGTACGCTGTTCGCAGTGTGCACGGCTGCACTACATCGACAAAATGATATATACATATACATAATACGATGGGCTGTCTGGTGACGGCTCGATGCCCGCGGCGGTATCACCCCGGCGCCGGCTGCTGTCCTCTGTGTCCTATTCAATTATTATTTTTTCCTTATAAATTAATTAAAACTAACTACAGCTAACTAAACTAGACTACACTACTATATACAGCACAGGGACAACAGTCAGCGAATACAAGGGGCCCGCCACCGGCCCCATCTCTACAAACCAGAGGGGGAGCCGCGGCACTAGTAAGGCGCTCACCCGCTCCGGGCTCCCCAGAAGGGGAAGACCGTCACGGGGAGGGGCCGTGTTACAACACTCCCCAGACGGGGGAGTGGTCCACCCAACGGGGTGGGAAATGGGTCCCCATAGGGGGCACCCCAACGATGTGGGGGGAAGTGACGAGTGGGGACAGCTCAGTCCCATGGGGGCACTCATTATGAGCACTCCCATATCACTCCGGTTAAGCCGACTATCTTACCATAGAAGGGGGTTCCAGTAGCTCCCTTGGTAGCGCCCGACCATCAGGTGGTCTGGCGTGCAAGGGAGCTATATTGTGGAGATGCTCGCGGGGTCCACCGTCAGCCCGCTCGTAAAGATTACGAGCTAGCCTCCGGATGAACTTCTCGAGCGACTTCACATCCAGATCCCGGGCGATTACGGCATTTCTGACGTAACGCCCTGCTCCTACTATCGTGCGAAGAGCCAGATTTTGCTGGACCTGTAACCTATCTCGCATACCCTGCGGGATGAGGTGATACCAGGCCGCAGCTGCGTACGTGATACGGGAACGGACATACGTCTTATAAATGCCGAGCTTAGTCCTGACCGGCAACCTGGAGGCCAACACCGGCCGGAGGAGGAATCTCGCATAGCGAGCGGCCGCCAACGCCGACATGGCGTGGGCGGTCATCCTCAAAGAGTAGGACAGCCGCTATGAAATATTCGACCTCATTTCTCAAGGTTAGTCGCGAAAGTCACATTGTGAAGGCATTGCAACATGAATGCACCACCAACCACAACCACCACCACCACCACCAACCAACCGCCAACAATCCGTTTAGCACCACGTAGCCCGTCATCTAGTTCACCCATCTAAAGTTATAAATTCGTAAGCCATTAATGACTTTCGATATCAGAAAATAAAATAAAGTAAGCAGGTACTTATGTGTCCTTGAATCCCTTATAAATTTATTTAAATACTGTACCATTTTATTTATTTTAGATTCGTCATTACGATAAAAAAAACAAGATTCGCAAACCCTTTAGGTTAAAATTCAAACGGATGCCGTCCAAAGTCATAGCTTAATTTTATCTCATGATATCTTAAAATTTAATGATCCTCTTATACCGGAATCATTATAAAGGCAATAAAGATTAGAGTTGAGACTGCATCCTACAGAAATTTCCCTAATCACGAAATGAGTTCTGTAAAATTTTACATTTTAACAGAATCACTTTGAAGGTAGGTAGGTTACCTAGTGTATTATGTAATTATCATGTGTATATAGACATTTAGTACCGTATACTGTGAGTTTGGTTTGTTTTAGCAGAATTCTAAATGTTTACCGCCTTTGAAGACAATTTATGACGGCCTGATGGTGAGTACCAGTACACGCTTAGTTGAAATAGCCCCTTAGGCTACCAACAATTAGGTAGGGACTGTTCCATTCACTATATTCCGATAACGCATAGTGTAAAAAAAGTCATGTTAAGATCACTTTACTTAATTCTTCAGAGCAACCCATATACGTAATATATACGTAAATTGAGAGATTTTTAATGGAGCTATTTCTCTCTCGTAGTTACTATGTAAACTACTTTTGCGATTTAATATCGCGTTTTTATTGTCATTACAGTTTTTCCGACGTTTCGAATATTTCGCACTTTTCGTGGTCATGGACGAACTAAGGCGTTATTCGTTGACATTAGTATTTTGTGATAACTAACTACCGTCTTTTTTTTTCTATTAAAAATATTTAAAATTCTACGTTTCATATATGGATAGTAGAGATACGGAGCACCATCTTGTATAGGGGACGAGTTGAAGAAGTGTCTGTCTGTAAACAGCAAGTTGTTGTTGGAAGATTCGCCGAAATAGCGCTAATGCAGGCAGTGGAAATGATAAGAATATAGCAGTTTTAAACATAGAGAAATGTGCTAGATTGAAATGAAGTGTGACAGTTTATAGCGCTGTTTTTAAAATCCTTCCACTTGGTACTATGGCGCCACTTTAATTCGCTCCCTTTCAGCAGACACTTTTTAATTCACTGAGATGGTACTCCTTAGAATTAAGAACCCTTAGAATCTTCCATGGTTTCATATAATTTTAGTTAGTACTAAAATTGAGAAATTTGTGTGGCTGTGTGTTATGGCTTTTGCAGCAGCTGCAAGAGCTGTAACACCGGGAAGTCAATAAACCCGTCAAATAAAAGTATTACACGATATCATTGTTCCACCGTGGAATTAGTTCGTCAATATTTTTTATTGATCATAAAAATGGAGAAAGGTTTCGTGTGTATAGTCTTTTGTTATGAATAATTTAAAAGCGTTTTGTGCTTCTTTCTTCATTTTGTTTTATTTCTAATTTTCTATTCTTCGTGTCGTACGTAAGTAAATACGTGTGTTCTTATAGGTTTTACAATTTTAATGCCTTCTTTAAATACAGAGGACTTAAAAGAATACACGTTCACATGTGATTATTTGTAGTATTTATTCACAGGTTTTGTATTTGTGCGTTCTCATTGCACCCACTTCTCAGAACGGACTTGGAATGCATAAGACTAAGGAATACACATAAATGAATATAAAATTACATAATATTTTGCCGTGACCAAGGTATTTGTGAGGTGAGAAAATAATTCATGTTATTATGTAATTATGTATAAGCTATGGCTCTTCCCAGCCTGTATCAGAAACATTCTCCTCCTCAAGTCGTTTCCTCACTGCTGAGGGTCGTGACCATTATAATTCGACATGATTTTACTCCTTGTGATGTCCCGCCAGCGCCTCCGATCATTGGCCGCATGAAGGGCGTCGTGGAATGGGATCTCTAGTGTGGTGCGGATTTGGTCGAACCACCTTGTCGGACTGCGCCCGCGCGGTCTCTTTCCCTCGATCTTCCCTGACACGAATAGTCTTTCTAAGCTATCCGGTGTTTTCCGAGCAATATGACCGAAGTACTCGAGTGCGCGGCGAAGGCAGAGTGTGGACAGTCTAGTCTTATCTGCAGTTGATCTAAGATAGACTGGTTGCTTCTCTTCGCTGTCCAAGGTATCCGGAGCATTCTTCGCCAGCACCACATCTCAAAAGCATCCACGCGTTTGCGATCAGCTGCTTTAAGGTTCCAGGTCTCCGCTCCGTATAGAAAAATGGAAAAGACCAGAGTGAGCACCAGTTTTGTCTTCGTTTTCTGGGTAATGTTATGGTCCTTCCAGATTTTACCGAGCTGGGTCATGGCTCCTTTTGCCATTCCAATACGCCGTCGTATTTCAGGTTCGCTGGATCCAGTATTGTTAATGTTGGAGCCTAGGTAAATAAAGTTGTCAACAAGCTCAAGGTTTAGTGTTCCACTAAGCTCCAACTTTTTTGTGCGATCAACGACCATGATTTTAGTTTTGGATCTGTTGATGGCGAGTCCCATCTCCAACCCTATGTGCTCCATCCCGTTCAGAAGCTCTGTCATCTTTGCTTCTGTTGTGGCAAGCAGAGTGGTGTCATCTGCGTAGCGCAGAAACATTCTATCAAACGATTTTCTTTGAAGAGCCCAACAATGAACAACCTTTTTTTCCCTACCTATTGGCTGGGTAGCCTAGGGATAGTCTAGCATTAGGGTAGCCAGCTACGCCCAAACAGGTAGGTGAACTCACGAGCTTAACTTGAGAGAATTTTCTAACACTAGCCCTAGCTAGCAAGAGCAGTGCTTCGCAGAATCTACTACCGGATCGGAATCACGACCCACTGATAAGATCCAACGAGAAACTCAGCGGGCTATATGAACAACCAAATTAAACAAATTACCTGCGCGTGGTCTGGGGTTTCCTGTCACCACTTTATTTGAAGAGTACAGGAGGTTAGCGGGACGAATTGAAAATTAAACCTCTATGTCTATAGGCTCCCGAAATGACTATAAATTAGATAGGCCGAGACCAAGTCTTGTAATTTCGTATTGGGCCAAATTGACGGCATATTGGGTTCTAAATAATAAATAAAAAAAACACGATTGATTTGTTAGATAACATTTTAGCCAATGTCACTCTGGATGATCTCATCGGGCAACAAATTAGGATTCCCTGTGTTATGGGTACCAGAGACCTACATACATACATGCTCACTCTAACCGGCGCCATCTAGGCGGGCTTCGGATAGCCTGCCGACCGAGAGGGCTGGTGGTCGTAGCGCCGACGACCGCCGGTCCGGCGTCCCGAGGGGGAGGGTGATGGGAGAGATGTGCTCCGCACTAAACGCTTCACTTTCCCCCCTTTGCCTCTTCATGAGTTCTGTCTCATGCGAGGTTTGGACGTTGGTTGTTGAGCGACAGGCGGTTTTAGTCAGTTCGACTCTGACATGCTCCGCCCTCTATCCCCAGTGGAGGGCGGAAGTCCGGCGATTTCCTCCTGACCAAAAAAAAAAAAAAACATACATACATACATACATACATATAGATAATTGACGCCCAGACAAAGAGTATACAAACCTGTTCATCATACGAATATTTTACCAGTCGAATCCACGACTCCCGGCGCAACAATTAGAGGTTGTAACTACTGAACCACCGAGTCAATCGTGATAAATATTTAATGCTCACAATCAAACTTTGGAAATATCCCTTTTTTTAGTGCTTAAGTGGATGTACGAGCTCACAGCCCACCTGGTGTTGATTGGTTACTTGAGCCCATAGACATCTACAACGTAAATGCCGCCACCCACCTTGATATGAGTTCTAAGATCTCAGTATAAGTACAACGGCTGCCCCACCCTTCAAACCGAAACGCATTATTGCTTCACGTCAGAAATAGGCGGGGTTGTGGTACCTACCCGTGCGGACTCACAAGAGGTCCTACCATCAGTAATTACGAAAATTATAATTTTGCGTGTTTGATTTTTATTACACGATGTTATTCCTTGAAAGTGGAAGTCAATCGTAAACATTTGTTAAGTAAATATTTCATTGGAAAAATTGATACCCGCCTGCGGGATTCGAACACTAGTGCATCGCTATATACGAATGCACCGTCTTATCCTTTAGGCCACGACGACTTCAAATATCTCTCTACTAAACTCTCTACTATCGACTAAAAATATCAATCCCTATGTTGATATCCTCAATTTGTAATACCGTATAATATTTTTGGTGACCTACAACGATATACAGCTGTAAGTATACATAAAAACCATTTTAATTACAGTTAAGACCGTATTGAGAACGCCTACATTACATATTTCCAGTACTCTAAAGTATCGGCTCAAGCCCACGATAAGCACGTGTAGCTTGAGACTGTCCTTAAACACGCAATCAATTATCATAACTGTCTGAATTACTGTAATTGTGTAAAATATTAGCCTTTGGTACTGAAATTAAAATATTTTTGACGTATGATTTAATTTTGGAAATTTGTTTAAATTATTCATTACTGTATTTAAAATAAGTATCGCATACAATTAGTGTATCGTTTAAGAACCACGCAAACAGGGATTTCTCCAAGCAACTAATAATGCATCATATTTAAATTATACTACTAAAAATATTCTTAAGTTTAGTTTTCCGTTTATAAAGTTAGTTACGTCTTTGATATATGAAGGTTGTTCTGATGCATTCTGAGTTAGCAATTTATGAATATTTTACCAGGATAATTTTAAACATAAAATATATTTTTAAAAGAAATGTAAGTTTTACTCAAGACAAAATTAAATATTAATACATAAATTCAGCTGTTAGAAACATATTTTTTTTCTTATGCGACCAAATTTCGTAACAGCGATAAATTTACAATAGGAAAGTGTGCGTCACACACAATTTATGAGTTTCTCAAAATAAAATTTATTATGAAATATAAATTTCTCTAAAACGTAACACTATAGAAATTCTCATGACTTTTACAGTCCAAATGAATGAAGTACTCAAGTCTTAACTCCTAAGTTAATTAACTAAAGATTAGGAACAAAAAAGCTATCATGCAATGACGCAATCCACTTGAAGACTGGGACTATCAAGTTGACGTATTACAGAGGAACTAAAGAGCTCATATCAAGATCTCCAATTTGGCTTTGTAGCTGTGGCTACGACAGAATATATGATATTTTACAAATGCCTGAATCACGCATAGATTTATCCAGCTTACGAATAAACATTCGCCGCGTCGTTCTACCAACCAATTTTATCTCTCCCTTTATAAAGATATTTCCTCTATCGATTCCCCTTAAAAACTTTATATTCATAATTCGACAGGCACTCAGTTAATTTTTCAATTATCTAATAAAGGTTATTATTAATCATCGCGTACATTATAGCCCGACTTATAAATGTAAGCTTGATTCAATTGAAATAATTTATTCGTAAAATGACATTTTAATTTTTAAGGCTATTATTATTCTACAGATATGTTACTGTAATAAAATTTACTGTTTAATTTAATAACTCTTATCTGATTATTGAAAAATATCCCTAAGACGATAAAAACCTTACTTAATGAAACTCACTTTTAACATAAAAAATCAATATTTTTCAAACTATTCATTTTATGGCAATACCGATATTTAAATATTACTAAATAATTGTTCTATATAAAACAAAATACAAAAATGTCTTGTGGCAATACATTTTGGTCAGAAATAATTGAGAAAACAACAAAAATTCCAAAGGATTCAAATTGAAATAAATGCATGTAACAGTGTACATTTGAGATACAATGGTCGACAATAGTCATTTACCACCTGTCAATGTAAGCAAAAACTATGTACAATCTTGTGTATTTCCAACTGCATCGATCAGCCTCAACGTCTAATATTAGTTGTCGGTATCTACATATCTATATGTGGATATTATTATGTATGTAGATTGTAACTCTTGTTTTGCACCTTCAACTAAGTACTTGTGTGAGTATATTGTTGTACTTAAATATGAATATGTTAGCTGGTTTTGAGTTAAAGATGTTTTGATCTTAGTACTTACTCTCAGTCAGTGCTTTACACGCTTTTGTAAGAAGTACATGCTTACAATGGAATACTACGTTTCTGTAAACTTATCCTTGATAAAACAAACTTTATTGTGATGTGAAATAAGAATTAAATTGTGACATTATGTGTTTTCATTATATTAATGATCCTCAACATATTTCTGTAGTGAGATATTTTTTTAATACACCATCATTATTTTTGATTCAAAAACCATTTTCGGTAAAACCATGCTTGATCGGATCACGATCGATGACTTTCAAAAACCAATTTCTAAATTTACTATACAAACAACCCTTACAAAAATAATCTTTAAAAGAAATAACATCCCAACACTGAAATGTCGAAATATTTTTTTAGAACAGTCCTTCATTAACAATTTAAGTTCAATAACGTACCAACATAAATTACATTGAAGTAAAATGTGCAATTGAAATTCACACAATCTAAGAAGACGATGACATTGCGAAATATGTTCTATGCTTACGATCACTGGCTTGAATGAATGACGTAGTGTAATAGTTAACAGTGCAAGTTTCTTCATAGGGCTCTTATTGATATTGGCGTCTACAGCTGCTGCGTAATTGGTGCAGCCGTGTTGGTCCTAACGCAGATGTGTCTTTCAATTGAAAGTTTAACAATTTATGTAGACACTCAGCAAAATGGTGGAATGCAATATCAATATTTCGTTTATATTTAAAAGAATTTTTAGTCATACAAATATTAGTTAATATAGTAAGTTTGAACCAACAGGAAAGCATTCGAATTACTTAATATATACACAAATTATTATTAAATAGAAAAGACTAAGAAAGACTACAGAAAGCACATATTAGCCTCATTAGATAGAAAATGTACCAACATTTCTTAAAAGCACCATCCACTTTGAATAAACATTATTGGATGCTGAAAATTAATTCCGAAAAATGTATATATGTACTTGGATAATTCCCATTCATAGGCCTTTGCAAACGGGGGCAGTTTTCATCGTCCTGCCTATTACAACAGCAAAGCATACTTTCCGGTTTGAAGGGTAAGATAGGTGTTGATATATACGACATCTGTAAACTCTGTAAACTCAACCTTTGTATTAATAAATGTTCGTCTGCTCGTTCACGCCAAGAAAAATGATTCTTCTTCTTGCTTCGGTTTCCTCAATACTGAGGGTCGTGACCACCTCCTCGCAACAAGAGCTTACTTACTACGGACCATTCCACGCCATTTGCCGCCGAGTGTAGAGCATCGTGAACTGTGGTGTCGAGGATAGTGCGGATCTGGTCAGTCGAACGTGTCGGGCCTCTACCTCGTGGTCTTCTTCCGTTCACCTTGCCAGTCACCATTAGCTTCTCCAAGCTGCCGTGATCCTTTCTTGCAATGTGGCCAAAGTATTCCAGAACTCTACGTAGGCAGATGGTAGAAAGCCTCGTCTTTATCTGGAGTTCTTGGAGGATCAAGAAAAATTATAGCATGTATAAAATTCTAGAAAATATCAACGATTGTTTTCGGTATTATCTCCCCAACCAAATTTATCTTTATTAAACGAAAAATTAAAATACATTTCTTTATTTTAAAATCCCTTTCCTTTAAAAAACCTTACTATTGACATGGCAGTGTAAATCTAAACTTCTGTACACTGCTTAATTAAGCGCATCGCCCCAGTGTTGCAGGTGGATTAAGTCCGATTCAATCTAGCTTTATTAAGCACCCGCTGCGACTAGCGACTCTGGTTAAATTGCAGACGGATACAATGTGCCAATAACTTGGGGTGGTGAAGCCACTCCTTAGTTATGGGGTGCATGTTAATAAAACCACAAGCTGTACATACGGTATAGCACCGATAAAATTTAAATAGATTTAGTAATGAAATTTACCAATATGCTTAGTGTTCTGTTTGATAGTGCTTGGAATCAGGATAGTCAAATTGAAAACTGCCTCCTTGAAGTCAAAAGCTTTGGCCTCGAAACTAACAGCTAATGAGACTAAATAAAAAGTACTAAGATAATAGATTTATTATTCCGTAACAATTTAGTAGGTAGGTGGGAAATCAAGGAGTCCGGGCCCAAAAGCAAGGAGCCTGTGGCTTCCGTTTCCGTAATATGAGATTCCCTAAAAAAAGGTAGATAATCGAACTTAAATTACAAATGCATTGGTTTGCGTGTATTCACACAGTATAATATTGTTTTTTCTGATAATGATGGCACACAGTTTCAGACCAAAACGAGGAGAACCTATTGAACGAATAACCGCTTCGCGACCTTACCTACATACCTACATGTATCTATGCAATCTCGTAATGTGCACTACCACCTGGACGTGTGGAAATTGTTACGTTACATAACTAATTTATGAACTTACACAAGTAGAGGCTACATATGTACCCATATTACCTATGTATGTTATACCTATGTATGTTAAGCGATAATTATATTAAAGCGCGTCTACAGTCAATCTCGGCATTATTGGACTGTCGATAGCCCGTTGCGTTTTAATTTTATTTTTATTGCTTAGATGGGTGGACGAGCTCACAGCCCACCTGATGTTAAGTGGTTACTGGAGCCCATAGACATTTACGCACCTTGAGATATAAATTCTAAGGTCTCAGTTACAACGGCTGGCCCCCTTCCAACCAAAACGCATTACTTCTTCACGGCAGAAATAGGTAGGGCGGTGGTACCTACCCGTGCGGACTCAAGAGGTCCTACCACCAGTATTATAATCATTATAATCCGAATATACTTTAGTCACTTAATTGACCACCGTGTCTCATTTACTTTGTTCGACTACGAGGTTCAGCACATATTAAATACCCCGAATCAATAATAAATTGTACCTGCGCTAGTAGAGTTGAACGTGAAATAAATGTCGTATATCCGTTTTGTCTTATTTTACAAAACATTCCAACGTTGAAATAGCAGCTGGCCCGTTACCTCCGACCATTACAGCGTCGGTACCGCTCAGGGCGTCGCTTTTATGAATCGCCTCCCATTATCGTACGTTCCGCTCCCATTTCTGGTGAAAATCTTACCGCATATACAACCGTTTTACTGTATACCAAATAAGTAAGTAAACTTATCCTGTCTGGCCTATGAAATAACTATCAGATTAGCAGTTCGATAAATTTCTTATCCGTAAGTTATGAAAGAAATAATTTTGAATCCAACTGACTATTCATATCATAGTGTTATTTTAGTGGGGGCCGGAATGTATAGTTTTCAAAACACAAAACTACCAATTTTCAGATATGAACCGTATGAATTATATTGCATAACAACTGTTTCAAACCAGAACCGCCATCAGAAACAGAAAGAATCCCTCCCGATCCCACTCTGGGTTCTACCACCAGAAAAAAATATCCATGAAAAACTTTAGTATTGAATTTAAGGCTTTTATAATTTTAATTCACGCCTATTGACCCTTCCCTCCCATCAATATATACCTCATACTCATTAGGTTATTTTTTTTAAAAATCTCAACACTCATATGTCGAACCAAAAAGCGGATATATGAAATTTCGTCTAAAATTTTCCAAATGTTTCCTTAATGTACACTAATTATATAAAATGCCAGCAGCTTTGGCTGTATGTCAGTCATATGTTATAAAGAAGACATCAGTCTGCCAATCAAGTACCTACGTATCAACTTTTTCAAAAAAAAAAAAAAAAACTACATACATACGTATGTAGTCAAAACTCAAATTTTCAGGAAAACAAATTAAATACACCTAAAATAACACAGCATGTACAAGTAATCAAACACGTACAACCAATTCCAACAAGACGTTTTAAGACCCACAATTTCGTACCAAAATAAGCCTTTGAAACGTTCGTTTGGTGCACGGATTTCGAATTACTTATGTTATTTAAGTCTACGCAGCAATTTCGAATTTCTTCAAGATTACCTCGCTTCTTCGTTCCAATGTTCATTAACATGATTGAAAATGTTACAATTAATCAAGTTCAACTGAATTAAGTTCAATCAATGACGATAAAGGTAACATTTTTCGTAATTAACTTGTATTTAATACAATGTAACTCCAGAATGTTAGTTATTATTTAAGTTTACATCATAATAAATCTCTTGAAACATCATTGAACTTTTTATTAAGAAATACGGTAACAATGACGGGCGACCCATTTAGGAGAGTGCGTTTTATTACTAGAGTCAACTTTGAGACATATAGTCTAAGATTCAATTGTATTATAATTACTATGGCCCTAATAATGACTAGAAAAGCACTTTTGTTTCGCGATAGAAGTAACCAAATACTCAAATATACAATCCCCTTTGTAATACTAGCAAAAAAAAACTTAAACTATTAAATAGCAATAAAAACAACCATAAATTTGATATAAGCGGTCGTAGTCAAAATTGTATATTTAATGAGGTGATTAATGTTTTAAATTCGACTTTATCGGACTTGATTACTGCTATAATCATAATTAAAATCGTGTTTTCGAACGCTGACTTCTCAATAATAAGGTGTACACATTGACTACTAGTCTAATAACGTAACAGTAGATTGTGCGGCGAGTGAATTCATTACTACTGTTCGTTAAGACTCCTGAAACTAAATTCTTGGGTAATTAAACCGGGACAAGTTACCGATAAAAGTTAATTGTTGTCTGGAGTTTATTATGTTAGTAAATAAAAAAAATTGATCATGAACATGAATATATTATGGGAGATTACATTGCTATTTCTAAATGCTGACGTCTTCATGTTTTGTTTGAATGTTTATGATACACAAGCGTATTTACAAAAAGGATTCGCACTATGTTTAAAAAGGCGGATGTAAATTGCAACTCATGACCTCTTTGCACCAAAACTAGTCGGGATGAGTAGATAGTACCAACTCGTCGAGGCTCCCAATATAGAAACTACGCAAATTTAAAGTTTTATGGCTTTCATAATATAATATACCCACGATGTCCCTCATTTCTTCGTTTTAGAAGTCATTCTTAAGCACGTTAAGCACATATTTAAAACGAACAGGTAAACTACGCATCTTGCCTGATAAAGTACAAACGCTAAACAAAAACCCAAAAAAATAGTCTAGACATAGAATTCTGCGTAAAAACACACCGCATGTGCTAACTAATAAACATTGTTTTAAACGTAATTCCCGGTTAAAAACTAAGTAAATAAATCGGCAAAAACAGTTATCCAAACATTGTTAATGTTTTCCCACGGTCGAGGTATTGTGGACTGCACATATGGCGTCTAACAGCGTCTAATAAAGTCAATATTACAGCTAGATATCGCTGCTGGAGACCTGCTCAACAAGGAGACATAAAACGTAACGGAAATTAAAAGTATGGCGGATTCTAAGGCCACTATCATTTTGAGAAGTTTTCCTCTGCTTTGAAGCTTTACATTCGGAAAAGTGAGTGGACGAACTGACTCATGGTTGGACTCTTAACCTCCTATATCAAGTGTCTGATTCTCTAGTCTTCTTCTACAAATACCGCTCGAGTTTTACTACAGTGTTATGGAACAGGATCCTGTGGAGATCTTGCTTTTTTTATCAATATATTTTTGCACTTGTAGGCAGATACGCATGGTGATTGGCGACCTTATGATTTGTGGATATCATTGTTCATGAACGTCATCAATATCAGGGGAATCGCCCAGCCGCTGCCTACCGCAAAGTACCCTACGCAAACCTCTTTTGCAAAGAGACATGTTATAGAATTCAAGAAACACAGTGGAAAAAAGTTCATTTCAAAGTCGAATGCTGCCTGACCGAAACGATCTCTGAAAACGCAGTGTGTATGAACGCAGTGGTTCTAGGTAGTATGGATGAACTCTACCTCGATGCTGGGCGGTGTGGTGGTAAAAACAAGACGATCGGATCATCTCAAACAGTTCTTCAGGGTACTCCCCAAAAATAGTATAGTACATAAGTAAGAGAGAACCCAAGTCCCTACGTAGACCAGACGAATCCAAAGGACATAAAAAAACTGGATTCTGATGCTATATCTGCAAGTAAAGTCTTCAATGAAGCTCTTCGAAATATTCCTGGCCTCGTATATAAGATCTATTACAAGGCTGTGACGAGGCAGCTGTTAAAAACTTGAAGCTCTTAAATTTTAATGCAAAAATATTTATACAATTGAATTACGAATTATAGCACAGCTAGCAATACTTTATTGCTATATGCCCATGGAAAAAAGTTTTGCAGACGAACTTATTTAGTATGAGGAACAAAATATTTTCTAAGCTACCTACTATCAGAAGCAGTGATACGAATTCTAAAAATCACAACATACCATACATTAACATAGGCACTATTATTTTAAGTCATTTAGGTATATTTAATTTTGTCGCAAGTACTTGAATGTGAGTACTGATACATGTGAATAGAAGCACAAGGTCATAACTACCTTCTTAAAAATCGTTTGCACTTTTTGTCTTTCCGTGGTGTCTTTACCTCTTTTATTACAATAATTTTGTTACTTATCTTGTATATAAATATAGTACTATTGGCATATTAGAATCAAATCAACTATACATTTAAAATATATTAGATGAAAATTTGATTTTATGTGTGTCCGATCTTATGACTATATTCTTGAGACTCGATAAAAAAAAACCTAATTCAAATTCAACCCAATCAGCCCTCTGTTTAATTCAATAGACGATGTTTTAATTACATATACCAGAATACATTGAAAATTAAAAAGTATCCAAAATGTCTAAAATAATTGAACAAAAACAATAAACTCGAGATTAAAGCATAAAAATAGTTTTATTTGTGTCTTCGACTCACGAAAACCACAGATGTTATACATATTTTATTATACATTATTACGAGTATAATGAAAATCATAATCATGATTAATTAACAGTTACAAAAATATCAGACAGATTAGGAACACATTGAAATACATATTTTTAAATGTTTTTAACTTTAATTTTGAATTTACTTACAAACATAGTCACATGTAGAACGTCTTTAAAAACATTCATCTATGTAAATAAAGATTGGTAACTATAATGAATCAACTGAAATTTTATATTTACAAACTATGTTCAAACTTCTACTCTTTTTTCGTTGTATTTCAAAAGGCCAAACGATCCCGACAAACATTAATTTCTATTGAATCATTTTTGAAAGGTTTAGTAATTTCATAAAGCCGTGCTCGCTGTATTTTAGCTTCGCAAAATTGCGTTTTATGCGAACTCGATTTAGTTGCACGACCGCGCCTGGAAACTATCAGACTCTTTCAAAGCGATTTAGTCTTAACGTGAAAAAGTTAAGTCTCATAATTGAACGCAAAGGTTTATCTATCTGTATCTATTTCCAACAAAAACCAAATATACATTTCTCGCCTTTAGTGGTTTAACAGGGCTATCAAAAGCTAGGAAAATCCTTTGTTTTGAGGAAAAAACACTTTGTAAATGCTTTATAACAAAACTATATACATGCGGTTCCCTCCGAATTTAACCTAGAATAAAAGCTCATAATATATTGTTCAAATGTGATCAATAATGTCAAACAAACCTTAATGAACTTTCAAAGAAAAAAACTAGATGATACAACTATGCAGCTCTCTATTACAATTACTAATCTTCCCAATACACAATAGCATACATGTCTTGACATAAAAAGCACGGATTTATCATAATAACGATAGAACTAATTTAAAATATCTATGATGCTTGGGTCACGAATGCAAATATTATATTTTTAAATACGACGAAACTCCAACAGTAATTTCGTTACTGAAAACCCTAATCCACAGCATAAGTCATGTAAAGCCATAGACTAAACAAACATAGACATATCATCTGTCGTGACCTTAGCCGGCAGTTGCTTGGTTTATTTTCTTTTTTTTTTTTCGAAACACCAGACTCGTGTGGATACAAATATAAACATGTACGTATTTCCTGAACATTAAGAACATAATACGATGAATTTATTACGTTTCATTAAGCACTTATTTTTATTAATTTCATAATTTTTGACATTGTCCTTGACAAGGTAATATACGAAATATGTATGAATTTTTCGGTTTTGTTGCTTCATACTCATTTGTCAGAAAGCTGTAGGGTAGTAACAATATCAATCACATTCCTATTAAGTTTTTGTTTGATCGCCTCATTGGTGGAAGTGGTGAGTGACTCTGACGCTACACTTCAAGATCCGGTTTCGATTTCCGGTCGGTGTGAGATACCAATACCAATATATTTTGGGGTTTAGGTACGTTGTACTGAAAAACCTTTCTTAATTTAAATTGGGACCGACAGTGTGAAAAGCTTCCTAATTTATAATTGTTACCTATTATATTATTACATAGACTAGTGAACGAGCTTACGACTCACCTAGTAGTTACCGGAGCATATAAACATCACAACGTGAATGCCGTCACCCACCCTGAGAACTGAAGATCTACTACGAAAGTTTTTTTGCGGTTTTGTTTCGATTTTTACTACAAAATATTAACTTGAGTACGCATTGCATTATAAAAGTTTATGCCTCTGCCTGCAGGATTTGAACACCGGTATATTGGGATCGTTGGATACGATTTTATTCCAAAAGAATGATCCATATTTCGTACATTTAAATTTACAAATATGACCAAAATGAACCAATGAATACGAGGTAACCTTTAAGAACATTTTCTAATTGAGTTTTAATTCTGCGCTCTCTAAACAGAATGTAATCTTTTCAATTATCGGCATCGCATTAGTGAATTCCACAAAAAAACAACCTTTTAAATCAGCGTTCACCCCAACGTGCTCGTGTTGTAAACTCGCCAATGAAAACAAATTAAAAATTCCGCGTTCCGTGCTGTCGAGTCAAACAAATTGCCTACATCAAATACAGTGCTGAACAACGCTAATAAATTCATTTGATCCTGCACATTGCGGCAGCAAACGACTGAGATCACTAGCCGGGAAATTGCTAACATTTCCTATGCGTTTACATGATGTAGATGGATTGAATAGCATGTTCATTAAGGTATAGACTACAAAACTCACTAAGTTGATATTTGAAGAAGTATTCTGTGTCATGATAATCTGTATTTGTGATGTGCCTTATATCAACTGTTAAATGATTAGAAAAAACAGGTTTAAATAACTACTACCGCACTCACAATTAATTTAATCTTTATTGTTATCCTGTTGTTACTGGTCAGAATATTAGAGCGAAAATATAATATTATTTTATTATCATCGGTCCTTGATTACATATCATACAGTCAAGTTAATTTGACGCTGGTAAGTCTGTGACAAAAATATTCAAAGATTCCATAAGAAACAAGTAAACGGACCATTTTAGAATTTCCCCTTTTTGAAATAAGCCAAAGATGCACCTTTAAATTATGTGGGGTGAATTCATCTATGTGCCCAGCTAAGATAAAAGAAATCAAATTAATTTACTTCCACATTTTGCGTAGTGTTTGAAATTCACTATAAAATTCCATTTCGACTGTTCTAGAACACAAATAGACAGCACGCGAGTCCTGATTGTTTTGTTGATCCATTTGCCGGTTTTACTCCCTGACACGCTTGCAACTCAACAATAATTCAAATGTTCATTTATCCACAGTTAATAATAGATAAACGCGAACGCGCATTCTGATGTCATGTTCAAAACTATATTTAGACTAAAACCTACATGGCAATAAAAACTAGATGGTCTGCAAGTTCTATAATTTTGCGTCATTTTGATGAAAATCTTTCTTGTAGTATACTGTTGCACTTTTTTTTGCCTACTTAATCGCTGGTAGCCTAAGGAGCTGTTCCAGTTACGCCTGGACGGGTAGGTGAGCTCAAGGGCTCAACCTGAGACAATTTGCTAACACTACTCCTAGCAAGAGCAGTGCTTCACAGAATCTTCCACCGAATCGAAACCGCGACCCACTGAGAAGACAAAAAACTCAGTGGGCTGTGTCTAAAGATTAGTTCGCTCGTCGAACTCTTCGTCGTAGTCGACAAGTTCGACGAGGGCGGTGACCGGTGCTTGAGAGGCCTAAAAGCACCGAGAGTAAATCCGGGGGATCCGACTAGACATGTTTCGGGCGAAGGCAGCTTTGCGTTGCCCCGTCGCGATCGGATAAGTAATTAGCGGTGGCCACGATAAGAGTGTTTTCGTGTCGCGCTGCTTTATCGAAGTAGCGTTCTAACGCTTCCTTAAGATACTTACGTATCGGTATTACCTAGGTCATCGTGACCTACATTCTATTCAGATCTACATTCCTCACATACCACGGTACTCCGATGGCTATCCGACAGAAAAGGCATTCGATGACCTGGAGAGAATTGATGTGTGTACAGCCGCATGAGCGAACAGCACACTTGCGTAGGTCATGACAGAACGTATGCAAGTTTTGTAGAGTGTCACCTTTATATGAAGAGTTTACTTCGCTTGCCACCACCTTGCTTGGTACCACCGCCCCTTCTCCTATTTCTGCCGTGAAGCAGTAATGCGTGTCGGTTTGAAGGGTGGGGCAGCCGTTGTAACTATACTGAGACCTTAGAACTTATCTCTCAAGGTGGGTTTTACTTTGTAGATGTAGATTGTAGATTTACTTTGTAGATGTCTATGGGCTCTAGTAACCACTTAACACCAGGTGAACTGTGAGCTCGTCCACCCATCTACGCCAAAAAAAATGTACTTGGATCGGTGCTGTGGAGTTTTACATACTCTTAAAAACCGAGCTACAAAACAAAAAGTACATATATTTTTAAAGTCATAAATTCATACCAGGCCTTGGAAAAAGTTTTAAGATCAAAGTTTTCAACAACGCGACACTGGCATGGCTGCTTATAAAATAAAAAGTATATAGGACATTCCAAAATTAATACAATAACGAATATCGAAAAAAAATTATTACCCATAGATTTTATTATTACTACTTTTTGTTTTCGTTACAATAACGAACACAAATTGTTAAAATTGTCAGCAATTGTTAAAATCAGCAAATCTAAACAAAAAGTTAAAAAATATACATGAAAAAATGCAATCAAAATGCATAATCGTATTTTATTTCTAGTAACAAATCATCGCTGTTTGACTTGATTGACCGTGTTCAATAACCTCGGTTAATTAAGAAGTAACCTGCATCTTCTATAAAAGTGTTTACAGATACAAAATAAAATTGATTGAAATTCCCCACAGACTAGACGCGCAAAAAAACATAACTTACAAATGGCGCCAAATCATTGTGCTACATAACAACAGCTTTAACCGACATTTTGCATATTCGATAAGATCTGACATATATGTAGTTTATTGACATTTAATCGTCGATTTATAACATGTCTGATTATATTTTAACACCATGCTTTTAAAACGTTTGAATTCTAGGAAGACAAACAAACAAATCATTTTATTTAGTAAATCGTATTGATAATTTAATCGAAAATATCCAATATTTTAAAATATTGGAAGTAATCAGTTGTAATAAGTTAAGTTAGTTAAAAAAATTGCACATAGTATTGTAAATTCAAATCAATAAAATACTTAAATGTAAAAAAAAAACATAAGATGTAACTATTAATTTACTGATGTTATTTTTTTAATTGTAATGTTTAAATAAATAAATTTGTAAGAAATTGGTACTGTGATATAAATATCTACTTAAATTGGTTTTCTCGATAATTTGTTATTCAACATCAAAGGAATATTTTAATTTTGGTATGCATAATTTTTTATTAGTCAATATTTTATCACGCCAGGTGTTCGAAACTCCTACAAGATCCTTAAACGCGAAATGATTTAATGCCAAGAATAATTTAATATTCCGAAATTCCACGTTGTCTCTCGTAGTATCAAATTAATTTTATGGAAAATTTATTGAGATAACTAATCAAAATATAACCTAATGGATCGAATTAAATTAGCAACAGTTTTAGATTCGATAAGTTATGAGTTCACAGATAGAAAACGGACTAGGATTTGGTATTAACGAATCGATGGATATTATAATAACACGTACAGATTAGGATTTTCAATTCCTAGAGACACACAAACGGTCCAGATATTTTTTTTGTTTTTTTTTTTATTTATCACTAAATTTAGTCATGTACCTTACAGGCCAACCATTCCCAGAACCCATGGACATCATCCACATTAATTCCGCCACCCCCTTGAGATGAAGTCTTGATTATGTTATATAACGGCTGTCCCACCTTCAAGCCGGAACCCTGAGTGCTTCATGACAGAACAATCCAGGGCGATGGTACCTACCTGTGCACACAGCATAAGCATACCTATATATTTTTATACCACTTATTCCTACTTGAGCCGGCCCACTTTCCTTTTGATGGCAGGAAATGTTTCGAACCAGCTAACATCGGTACCATCGTCCTATCTGTTTCTCTCGCAACGCAGTCATGCGTTCCAGCTTCCAAAATTAAGGCTAGGTTTTTTTTTATTGCTTAAATGGGTGGACGAGCTCACGGCCCACCTGGTATTAAGTGGTTAGCGGAGTCAACAGACACCTAAGACGTAAATACCGCCACCTACCTCGAGACCTGAGTTCTCAGGTCTCAGTTTTTACAGTACAACGGCTGCTCTGCCCTTGAAAACGAAACGCATTACTGCTTCACGACAGAAATAGACAGGGTGGTGGTACCTATTCGCGAGGACTCTCAAGACGTCCTACCAGCACTAAAAACGTCTGTGGAATCCCTAAAAAATGTGACTAAAGAGATAAATTTTTACCGTAGAAAGTTACCGAAATACCTTTCTGATATTAGCTTCCTAATCGCACCATTAAAAATTGCAAATTTAGGAAATAATTTCCGGGGCGGTGATAAAGTTCAAAGGATTGAACGTTCTAAAATTTACATTAATATTTAATTACGATTTATTTAGTTTCAAGAGAAACAGACAAAATTCGCATCGCAAATTTTCGAGCGTTACCGAAGCTTATCCCCGTATCTATGGGAATCCTCGAAAAATCGGTATATTTTAAAATAAATCGAGTCGAATATTTCGTAGGTGAAACCACCCGGGAAACCTGTCAAGTCTCCCTGGGGCTTGGGGCGTTTAATAACTGCCACACTGACGTCTGACGCCAAATATTTGAATAGGGAATCTGCTCGTGACATATTATGCGACGTTTTTCCTTGGCCATAACCGGTTTGGTTTAGGATGGGGATGAAATTCTTGAAATCATTTTAGATCTTTCTTTTTTTAAATCGAGAACCATATATATGAATTATTGTGTAATCTTTACAATTTGATGTAAAGTTTCTTCTATCATTTATGTTATTAATTTTTATTAATAATTAGCTAACCCGGCAGACTTCGTGGTGCCTCAATCGATAAATAAAAGAGACATCAAGGAGACACATCAAAGGAAAAACAAAATTGTTTGTTTTCATATAATTCCGAGCTTTTTTATATTTTCTCACCTTTTAAACCTTCCCTGGACTTCCACGAATAATTCAAGACCAAAATCAGCCAAATCGGTCCAGCGTTCTCGAGTTTTAGCGAGACTAACGAACAGCAATTCATTTTTATATATATAGATAATCACCATAAGGTAACTGAAGTTTTAAATATTTACTTGCATCGTTAGTTTTCAATGGCTGTCAACTTTAAATACGATCAAAAAAGACAAACAGTGTATAAACTATACCTATACTTTTATTAAAAGGTCGTATTTATGTATGTATAGTCACAATTGTTATAAAGGCTTTAAAAGGCTTTTCTGTTAATAAAAATTTAAATACAATGATAGAGTATAGCTGAAGGTGACGTAGGTAAAGTACAGTTAGTTACAAGTGAAATCAAGACAATCAAACACATCTTAGAACTTAAAGAACAAAACAAATCCGGTCTTACTGAGCAATCAACAGGATAATTAAACGTGAAATTTTAATTATCCGTGAAAGACACATTTCTTCTGTGAATAATTGCGAGGACACCTGCTGTTCTAATTAAATCGAGTCTCGAATGGATTTCGGAGTGACGCTGATACTTTTTTAATACAGGCAACTTAACGAATACTCCTCTTTTAAGAATTCACGATTACAATAACATTTAACATATTAGAAAAATAAATGAACATATTAAGAATATGATTTTTTTTCAATAGATATGAAGAGCTAGAGATGAAAGAAATGAAAGCTAAGTTTAAATAAAAATTACTTATACCGAATCCTTAATTTTGTCAACTATGTATAACAACTATGTGTAACTATACTTGAGACCTTAGAACTTATATCTCAAGGTGGGTGGCGCATTTACTATGTTTGTATTCAATGGGCTCCAGTAACCACTTAACACCAGGTGGGCTGTGAGCTCGTCCACCCATATAAGCAATAAATAAAAATAAAAAATAAAAAACTAGTGGTTAGAAAGAAATAAGCAAATCAGTACAAATACAGAAATAATAAGTTTAGTATTTTATAAAGAACATCGCTGTGTACTTTTTTAAATATGAAAATTCGTTGGTGTTGTGTACAGTAAGCGCACCTGACTGATGAACTTGGGGGTCATGAGTTCAGTTCCCGCTTCGGACAAACATCCGTGTGACGAGCAGGTTTGTTTAAAATTTGTCTGTGTGTTTAATATTTGTATTAATACACATATCAGTTTGCGTCTGTTTCTATAGTATAGGACATGCTAGTTTGGAAATAGATGACGTTTGTACAATCCATTAACGGTGCTTTTAGGTACCACAAGCACCGGTCACCGTCCTCGTCGAACCCAACGCTTGCGACGAAGGTCTCGGCGAGCGAATTAACCCATAGACACAGCCCACTAAGTTTCTCGCCGGATCTTCTCAGTGAGTCGCGTTTCCGATCCGGTGGTGGATTCTGCGAAGCACTGCTCTTGCTAGGGTCAGTGTTAGCATCACTCCGGTTTGAGCCCCGTGAGCTCACCTACTAGTTAAGGTTACGCTGAAATAGCTTCTCAAGGCTATCAGATTAGGTAGGAAAAAAAAACCGTTTGTGATTTTTTTGTGTTTCTTTTGTGATTTGTTTGTGATTTTTGTACATATTATTTAAATGCTTCTTTCTTTCACAACTAGCTTATGATTGGGTAGTCTCATCATTTAGTTTTTTTTTTTAGTTGAACAATCTTATTATAGTACACATGAATTAGTCCGAGTGTATTAACATAATAACTTAAAACAATGCGTTTGTGGCGGGTAGCCATCATACAACGCAAGATAATTGACAGATGCCTGAATCTCGCTTACGACATTTTCAAGATAAAGCGCATATATACAAGTTCCGAACAACAACATTCGGACCGTCGGTCTACCGAGCAATGTCACCGCTCGGTGGAAGATCTTCCCTTTGTCGTATATATCTCCCCAAACTGGTGACCCCGACGAGATATGAACACGCAACCTTCTGATTCATCATCAGCGCATCAAGAACTTCGGCTACCACAATCCCCGCATTCTCGCAGATAAAAACACGTCATTGACAGTCGTCCCACAGCAAGCCAGCATCGCAGCCTCAACAGGACCATCGCAGCCGACTCACCGCGCTTCCTGGTCCTACGGCACGCAACTTCACTGCCTCATCACGCCGCTACAGTTCATCGCAGCCCACGACCGGATCATCAACGCTTGGGGTCACACATCTCCGGCGTGGCAGCTCTGCATCACATGGACTACGCACGACACGCACGCAACATTCAAGCTCAGTCTCGACTCACCGCAGACTTCGAGCAGCACTGGCGACAATCACGCAGCATTCAGCTCAGTTTCGACTCACTGCAAACTTCGAGCAGCACTGGCGACACGCACGCAGCATTCAAGCTCAGCCTCGACTCACCGCAGGCTTCGAGCAGCACTGGCCCTTGCAAGCTAATCTCAGCACGGACAACGCTAATTAAAAAAATGACACGACCTCCAGTCTCGGAGGGGAGTGATGTGGCGGGTAGCCATCATACAACGCAAGATAATTGACAGATGCCTGAATCTCGCTTACGACATTTTCAAGATAAAGCGCATATATACAAGTTCCGAACAACAACATTCGGACCGTCGGTCTACCGAGCAATGTCACCGCTCGGTGGAAGATCTTCCCTTTGTCGTATATATCTCCCCAAACGTTCTTCTATGATTCCCATAATGTTGTTTTATTTAATTTTCATTGATACGCATAGCACAACAAAAATACAACAAAAATGTACCAAGAAATAATTAAGTATCTGATTAATGATAATGAAATATTAGAAACGTTACAAGCAATCCTGATTATACAAAAACATTAAGAATTAATTACCTTGAAATTTCAATAAAGTTACTCTGCAAATTATACTAGCTGTAGTCTGCGAAAAAACAAAGCATTCCGTTAGTTTTTAACTAAGGCGTGTTTTTTTAAAAGACGTCACCGATAATGGAGTTGCGTTTAGCTAAATTTTTAAAAATAAATCAGATTCCCGTTCCGGTATACGATTACTGTCCCACCCTTCGTGCCAGATCGCATGACTGCTTCGCAAAGGAAGGCAGGATAGCAGTGCCTACAAGTGCGCAGATTTAATTTTTCATGTTCGGTTTTACTATATGATAGCATTCATCAAATTCGATAACTACGTACTTTGAAGAATTATTACATATTTATTTCGTCATGAAAAATTTACATTGGCGGATTGAATGCCTAAGGATACACTCAACCAGTCAACTAAAGGTAGTGCAGTGAAAATAGTGGTGGGTGCAATGAAATTTATATTAAAATGCAAATACATACACAAATACATATACACATATACATATAATATATATAATAGTTTATACATATCCTAACAACAATCCTGGCATAGTAGCATCATCACACGATACAACACGAACGATTGTTTATGGCCACAGTAAGCAGACGAGTGTATGACCCACCTGATCCTAAGAGCATAGCCAAGTCTCTGCCTACCTCTGAGTACTCTTTGGAAGCCTCATTTGAAGAACGACATATCTGAGCCATGAACATTTAAAAATAAAATAAAAAATAGGCGTATTCGCCAAATTGACATTAGCATAAATTGGCAATACCAAGACACAAACAAAAGTCCACCTCTATTTCCTTCCTGTTTTCCGTATAGAATATTAATAAGACAACGAAATAAGGAGAGTCACTGTATTCTAATTGACGCTTCTTTTAGTGACATACTGAGTAAGTGGTATAAATGTCCATTGCCTATCTCCGAAATGTGACTGTATAATACAGTTGTTTGTTACTTTACGTATTAGAGATTAGTAATAAACTGATATTCCCTAATTCATAATTAAGCCTTATTCAAACTAAATATCTTGGTTACGAAGAATTAAAATATCTTGGTAGTTAAAGAAAACCAATATACCAATTAATGAATTGATAAACCCGTCATTGAGAATAAATATCTCCTCCATCATGTTAACGAAGACCGGTGACGTCACAGTGTTCAAAATCTGCCGAGGTCAGTCTGCGTCCCGGAATAATTTTAAATAACCATTATAAATCTATATATTAATACGTGAAGCAAAAACTTTGTATCCCTTTTTACGAAAATTGCACAGACGGAGGAGTATGAAATTTTCCACACTTATAGAGAATATAGAGAAGAAGTGCACAATGATAATATTTTTTTTTAAATAATGCATAAAAGATACATTAAATCAATAAAGAAAACATTACACACACTGGATACCATGTATTTGACGCACACACGCATGCATACAATTTATTGTCAAACTTTTGTTCTTTACGTCTGTGGTCAAATTGAGAATCGATTAAATATTGTTAGTCTTTATTAATATTTTTTTATAGTGTACCCTTGGCGAAATTTGTGATTAGAGAAGTATAAAATACAATCATAATAGTGTACAAACTTACAATTCCAATTAATTATAGTCAAATTTCGACTACTACGGGGCCTCTAGTCTTAATTAATTAATAAGTTTTCCTTCAGCAAACCACTAGCACGGTTATATAAAAATTAGCGGGGAACGAAACCGATAACATGCGATTTTATTGTACCGGCGATACAAGTATGGGTATGCGAAAGATTTTCAGTCTGATGATACGGTATTAACTTAATATATAACAAGTCTTTAATAAAACTTTGACGGACGTCTGACGGATAGTCACCGCGTCATTCATTGACCAAAACACAGACTAGGTAGTAATATTCAAATTTCATCAATAAGAACAAGATAAACTAAAAAAAAGGTTTAAAAGAATGACAATTTATTACAAACTATCATTGAATCACTATTTTGCGGACATATAATTCATTGATTGACATTTTAAATTGATAATTTCTATATTTTTATCAACACTGACCACAATTCACAAAATAATATTATGTGGATAATTTGACATTAGTGTATTCTATGGTGAGCTCGTCGCTTATTTCGCCACAAATGACGTCACACATAGCGATGTTGCGTTCAACCATTTTTTGTACAGTTTGCACGTCAATTAAAGGATATGAACGGTCCAATCCGCAATTACTGTAGCACAGCATGCCCATTATTAATATCTCAAGCGAGAATTGTTTTTTTGCTGTAATATGATTTAATTCTATAAATGCCCGAAAACCTTCAGGCTCAAGTCGTAAAATGAATGTGTAAAGAAAAGGCGAAAGTATATTTTTAACCTTTATATTGCCCTGGCAAATTATACACTCAAACAATGTTTTTTTTTATTGCTTAGATGGGTGGACGATCTCACAGCTCACCTGGTGTTAAGTGGTTACTGGAGCCCATAGACATCTACAGCGTAAATGCGCCACCCATCTTGAGATACAAAACTTTCTCAAGTATAGTTACAACGGCTGCCCTTCCCTTCAAACCGAAACGCATTACTGTTTCACGGCAGAAATAGGCAAGCTGGTGGTACCTACCCGCACGGACTCACAAGAGGTCCTACCACCAGTAATTACGCAAATTATAATTTTGCGGGTTTGATTTTTATTACACGATGTTATTCCTTCACCGTGGAAGTCAATGTGATACATTATGTCCGTATAAATATGACGTGCGTAAAGTGAGTACAATCACCCTACACCGATTGTGATTTAATGAATCACAATATTGTTGTTCCCTCATATTAATTATAATGGGTTCAAGGTTACAAAGGTTATATATCCTGTAGCTGTAATTTATTTAAGACATTTAGATAATAGTTATTTATCACTCGATAATGTTAAAGGTTGAAATTTGACCTAAGGAAGTGAAAAGGACTCAGAGCCGTTTCGTAATCGCTACGAAAAGGCTACCAATACACAATACCGTCTTTACCATAAGGGCACACGGGGCCCGTGCCCAGGGCCCCCATTCTCAGGTGGCCCCTAAGGACCGACAATTTCTCTCACACATTTATTCTCAAAACATTACACTTTTTTCACAAATCAGTAATCTTATCAGAAGGTGTTTACAAGGCATATACTACGCCATTATATCGATGACTGCGCCTATTCCTACAGTACTAATTAATAATATTTCCGAACGCATCCTACCTAATTCACTAAGTACACCATTTAGCGATCGTAACCAAAAAACCAGCAGCATTCTAATATCATTAATGACATATTATATCATACCGTATTTGATTACCTATAATAAATGGTCATACTCAGTAAAAAAATGTTATTATAATTCGCTTTTTTGACTTTCCAATAGAGCCTCAAATTCTTGTGTGCCCAAGGGCCCCAGCCTAATTTAAGACGTCCCTGCCAATACACTATCATGCAGGATTCATGCGATACCAATAATAGGCAAAAACGCATGACTAGAACCAGCAAGTCCTAGTCTAGGACTGCCCTAGAATATATTTTATTATTCGAAAATTGTTCCGATAATCAACGAAGATTAGTCGCACAATACGATTTCTCATTCTGGCATACAGTCTTTAGCTTTATTAAATTTTATTTAATTAGTATCAATTAATTATTTTCTAGATTTTTTTATTATTTGTGATTGAATGCTGGAGAATCACCTCTTGAAGTATGTTGAAATACAACTTCGACATTCGAAAAATATTTTTTTGCGTCAAAATAATAAAATATACCAAAAACAACGGTAACCAATTTAACCGAAATAAAACTACGCACGCATTCGTAAAATAAAAGGAAATAAAAAAAAAGTGAATAATAACTACTAATTTAATTTCCGTTCCAATATACGTTTTTCTCATATCCAATAACAGGAAAAGTTTTTGATGAAATACATTCCCGGCAAAGTTGAAATAAAATGTACACAAATTTTACGATCCTCCTAAAAGCTCACTAAGTATAAATCCACGTTAACGTGACATTCCACGACAAATACACGATATTTATGTTTGTCCTTGCTACGTGTGGATGCGTCTTAAATCCAAAGCTTCTTACCCTAATACTGAAATTACTTTAATACGGCTTTCCCTTACTTTCAAACGTTTACCAAATCAAAATACATAATTCAAATTTAGTTTTAAATTACTTATATTACGGTTTTAGATGGACAAATTTAGATGGTATCTTACGTTCCATAATTGGTTATCTTCTTCAAAATTAAACAAAGAATTATTAAGAATCTAATATTTACTTAAGATTGCATACGTCGTTGTGCATTTACCAGTATTCTTTGTTGATTAGCGTTGATGGACGAACGAACTTAAAGCCGACTGTTAGGCGTTTAATATAATCACCGCGAGACTCTTTGTCGTATAAGCAATAATGACTTACGAGATACTATTTCGAATGAGCTCCCAATACACCCTTCCACCAAAATTTAAAAGTTAAGATAATAATTTTATTAAATTGAATTAATTATCTTCATCGTACTTCGGCATAAGCAATACTCGTTAGGAGCACACCCAAACCGATCCTCAAATATCCTATGACGAAGGGTATGTTTTAAAGCTGCATGAACACCGAGGAGGAGAACAGGTAGTTGTACTGCTACAGAGAGATGAGAGAGAAGTAAGAGAAGTAGTAGGTTGGAGACAATCAGATGAAGAACTATTGCGTAAACACGCAATTATGAACGCACAATTAAAGCATCTAAAAATAAATAATTATAAAATATTGTTGTCAATTTATCTAAATGTATGAAGAAACTTAACAACGATGCGGCAGATCGAGTTGAAACAAAGCAAGACGCTCTTTTTAAAAACATCGCATTTACTGAGGCTCCTAAAAGGCGTACCACAATAATGTACTTAAACAAGTACTTAACTACCTCAATGCTTAAATGTAATCCGCAACTACAATACAGAACAAGATCGCATTCATTTCTGGGAGACGCGAAGGCGACAACGCTTTTCCATTACATGGCGGGCTCGGATGGATCGCCCGATAAGTGCTGAGTGCTCCCCGGGATAAGCTGTACCGCCGACCGAGGCTAAACAGAAAAAGACTACGTACCTACCCGTATAGCCGATACGAAATTCGTGAGAAACAATTCTGACTCTCGACTGTTACATTAAAAGCCTTATTCGTTATCTTAGGAAAGTGTGAAATATGTTCATGTTTTAATGTGTAAAAAAAACCACTTAATTCAAGATAACAAACTTAATTAAACCAGAGATAATTATTAGTTAAGGCTCATGCCTGGTCCCATAGCGATTTGTTTCCTATCGCTGAAGTCTCTAGCCCCAGTCTTAGGTACCTACACCTTGCTTGGTGTTGATTTAATGTCTAAATAAAGAAAAAAATATGATGACAAAATTGTGACATCAACATTTTCTGCTATTCCACGTTATTTTAATCCATACAGCGCATACTAGCACTACAAAATAATAACTTATATGTGTCCAGAGTGAGGAATGGGGGCGGTAGGCAAGAAATAAATAAGATTCGAGTGCTTCTCCGTGAGTTCTGTAGAATCAATTGTAGCTTCCATAAGAATGACTATTTTATAAGCCTCTCAACAAAATTGTGTGGTGGATTTCAGGTTACCGCGTCATGTTTTAGTTCTTTGATTTCGTTCGATCATAGCATAAAATTATAAACAAAATTAGTTTTACTTCTTGGAGTTCGGAACCACCTCACGGAATCACACCTATGTAGACCCATTGAATAAATTTGATGTTAAGGCAAACTGTGCCCTATTGCTTCAGTCTTTAACAGCATTCTTGTAAGCTAGATCTACGGTAAAAAAATAAAATCTAATGACTAGAATAATGTGGCGATCGGTAGTAAAAGAAAGTTGATCATTGTCAAGATTAGACGGTAACAGGCCGATACAAACCCATAAAAGTATCGTAAAACATTTTATCTGTCGCCGATCTAGTGAGAAACTGTGGATAAGGTAAAACGAGATCCTAATGACTGTTTTTTCACTATGCTCGAAGCGTTGATCATTTCGGAGCACTACAATTATATTCAACTTGGTAGAAGTAATATTTGATACTGGTAACAGGGCGTATTGTAGGCCCGCGGGGGTAGTTTGCGCATACATGTTTCTACTTCGAAGCAAACATGTTTTTCGTTTTGAAGAGTGGGACTATTTTTGTACAATAAAATAGAGTTTTGTCTAGTTTAGAGTATCCTCTAAAGTAGACTAAACCTAAACCTGTACACCTAAACTAAGCATCAGCCCGTTGAATTTCTCGCCGGATCTTCTCAGCGGGTCGCGATTCCGATCCGGTAGTAGATTCATTGGCGAAGCAGCTTCTCTTAAGTTGTTAGATCTCCCTTGGAGGTGCTCGGGTAGCTGTTAGCAAATCCCACCCCTCCTGGCTGAGCCCTTGCACCTGTCCTTGTGAAATTGGAAAGGCCTCTACGTGTAAGTGTCTATACGAAAAACTTGAAAGACGTACTAAATGAACTGTAAGCAATACGAAACGATAATTTATGAATTATATATAAAACAATATATGAGATTAAAATATGCCCCCGTTTTAAATCAATATTTGTAACATATAAACACAGCGTTAAGTAACATAATTCACACTTGCAATACTAAATATATGGTAATAATGAGCTAAACATCTTCCATAAGAAACTTTCTAACGTATTACCAAATAAAGTCTGTGATTAATAGCATACATAAATTGTCGACATTCTCCTTAAATCAGCCGCGAGATAACCCTGCACTTGCCCACTCGGAATTAATTAATTATTCAGGTATGCCGCTGCACCATATTGGGTGGACCATGCCCCTTCTATACCATATTTGTCACATCCATCTATGACTACAAAAACGAATGCCCACAATCAGACATGGCGAGCTATCATTCGTACTTAGAACTATTATTAACTCATCTCGACCTCGTGGGATTCATTACGAATTAAGGAGAAGTCTGCGAATATAAAGTACTTAATAAATCTTACTCCAACAAAGTTCCCAGAATAAAGGAATAATTATGGTAGCGTTTAAAGGGAATATTATCGAAGTACGAATCATTAACATAACGAAGTTGGCAGCGTGTTAAAAAGCCCCAAGCTTCCTTAATAAACGAGGTCTGTACTGTTCTATTGTTCGAAAAACTTCACACTGAAGTAACAAAAAAAAACTGAATGACAACAAAGAACGCCAGTCATTCATAACATTCGAGTTTCTTTTGTGAGAATTCACCACGAGCTCGCGTTAGATAAAAGGGGTTGCCGCCCTACCGACACGGTTGGCGATAGAACTTTTTAAGGTTACTCTGTACGTCTAACACTTGAAGGTTAACTGGTATTAATATCCCGAGAATGATTGCGCTCAGCTATTTGCTTTTATTAATCCTATTATTTGGATATTTATAAGTCAAAAGTTTGTATGTTGTTTCTTTATTATTTTGCGACCTGAAGATCGGAAATAAACTTCGATCTACCGATTTCAGAAATATCTGATATTTAGGTACCTAAAATCACAAATGTATTCTATAAAACTGCTATCGGCTATCTTAGAAATCACGAATCAACTAGACTCCTTGGAGACCCATGAAATGGAAGCTGACGATATAGATAACGGTAACGTTGAATCTCTATGAACACTAGAGCTTCTGTAATACCCAAAGACAAGATAAGAAAGCGCAGCAGATAAGGTCCCTTCGGAATAGGTAAATATTAGTAAAGGGAAAACAACACATTTAATCGGGAATACCGCGAACCCAAATATCATGATTTAAGCGTTTTAATTCCCATCGATTTTTTTACAGTTTCCGATTTTTGTATAGTAATAGATATATACTAATATTATAAAGAGGAAAGATTTGTTTGTTTGTTTGTTTCGAATAGGCTCCGAAACTACTGGACCGATTTGAAAAATTCTTTTTCCATTAGAAGCCGACATTGTCCCTGATGAACATATACTACTTTTTTTTTCATTTTTTTTTTTTTTTGTTTCATGTCTGTTTTAATGTTTCCGAAGCGAAGCGAGGGCGGGTCGCTAGTATCAAATAATTTTGTTTGGTGTTTTTAAAGGATTACTGTTGGCTCAGTGTTCTTCACAGCTTCACCAGAGTGGGTGGGCGAACCAGACTAAGCCGGGAAGGAAGGAGTGTTCCAAGAACTGGATGAGGCCTATTATATCACGCAGCGTCATCGAATTGGAATCGCCATTTGAAAACATCCGTCCGGAAACACTCAGCGAGGAGTTAGACCTTTTTACAGATGCTGTTGGTGCTTCAGGAAAGGATTTTGGTGTAATACCAACATTATCTCCGTGCTCCGTCATCTCCATCCGAGGTCAGAACCCAAACAGATTAGAAAGGTTCCAGCGAGCGACACTAACATTAACAAACCACTTTAAGTACTATTTTGAACGTTGTCCTGCTTAACCCAATTGGAAAAACTAATATTTTGCCTGGCTTGGATTTGACTGGATTTACACCCGTACTGCCCCCTGATGGTGAGTGGTTACCGTAGCCCATGGACTTCAGCAATGCCCAGTTGACACATTACCCTATGGCAAGGCATCGCAATAACAGTGACTCGCTCTTTCTATTGTCGCAGTCCATTCTTGAATGAAACTGCCAATTTATTCTATTTGAGAATGTTCTTTTATTAAAATCCAAACATTTTTAACAAAAGTTCAAATAAAAATGCGCAAAAGTGCAACCTAAATAATCACATTAATGTCAACAAAATTCATCATTACAGTATATTCGTCGGTTTCCGCGTGTCGTAGACATTAGAAATACTGTTTCGATTTAATTTCCCGTTTATTATTTCCGTCTTAAACTGTTAATTGTTCGAAACAACGGAAATAGTAAACAAAATAATAAACGGAAAGATAAACCTTTTCTGTTTAATAGTTAGTTAAATAAACAGTTTTAATGATAACAGTTATTTGGTATGAATAAAACTTTTAAAATAACAATTTCATATTCGAGTCAAGGTTTCGTAAAAAAAACTATTTTCATTGGTCAAACCATATATATTCCAAAATGATCATAAAGATAATTATTTGAATGAAAAACATTACGATTTTTTTATTTTTTCTTATCTTCTTATAGCCGCGTTTTTTGCAATATTTCGTATCAAAACATTTCGTTAGGGTAGCACCTAAACAGTAGGCACTAATCAGCGTTATACAGAATAGATAACATGAGTAGTCGAAAACGCCAAATGACTAATTTGATTCAAATATAGGTCTCAACCCAGATATTACCCAACTACTGTTAGTGAAGATAATGAAAATATTCTGGTCCATTCGAAAAACGAACTGTTAAAATTAGTTTTTCGAACAAAGTAATGAATTTCGTTAAAATTTCTTAAAAAATGGTATTTTGGTACCAAAACTTCTAACCCAGGCACAGATCTCGACAACGGAAACATAAGATTTATTTCCCAAAAGATTACGTGTAGTTCTGCGTTTTCCTTTAGGTCTGTACCCTAGTTTAGATTGTAATTTTTCTTCAATAGAGATCTATAACTCAGAACCAATTAAAATTTAAAATGTGATTGAAATATAATTTTCTAGTCGTTAACATAATTAAAACTTTATAACTACTTGACTAATGTCTAATTTTTAAATAAACTACTACTAATTGAATAAGAACTGTCTGATGAACTCATCTTTGTTTAATACTTCACTATTAAAGTAATTTTATTGCATTAAATTTTATTGCATTTTGTTTATTTCACTTTTACACTAAACACAATATTTCAAATTACCCGAGCACAACAATGGCGGAGAATTTTAGGTGCGTGAGAGCAGACGTAGACCCTAACGCGCATGCGCACTTGTACCCAGGGAGAAAAAGTTACCTACACTTTCTTCCCTGTACAGCGGGACGAAAACCGAATTTTCGGTGTAGGTATGAGAAAAAATACACTACATAGCCGTATTGCGTATAGAAGGAAAATATTAACAAAGTCTTATCAATCGGATCAGCAATAGCGCCGGGGTTTAAGGTTGAAGTCTACTCCGAGGGCGAGCAGTGCTAAGAAAAAAAAACATTCATAAAGATTCATTTCACACAATTCCTCACATTTGACTCTGTGTCAAATACAACATCGCTTATGTAGGTACCCTTTACAGAAATTCATATTGATATCATTACATTTTGTAATTACATTCACAATAATAACACCGTGAACCAGAACAACAACTGTCGGAATTCATTTTACAAATATTTGACAACCATATAGTGCATCAGCGTAATTATAAACTTACGTGGTACGCATTAAGAACTAAAAAAATGACCTTCAACCATGACACACGATTTAAAAGTGTGCACGAAAATTGGTTCGGATGGAACATAAATTTATACAGTGATACAATCAGGATCATAGGTCGTTATGCTTGTGATGGCGGATTGTCATCGTTTGAAAATAAAATAATAAATTTAAATATTGTTATCGTATTTTAGTAGCTATCTCAATATATTTCACGTATTAAATGGCGCATATACTCACATACGTTTCTTACCTATTTTTAAAATAAGTAAAAAATATCACTATTCTTCATTTGCCTTCGAATTCTGTCACATGAATTTTTCGTCAAACTATCGTTTCAACTTTAAAATAATGCACTTAACTTCTAAAACTGGTAACATTGATATTTCTAGGGTCAAAGCCGAGCGCGTCAGTGGACCGTATCAAGGCCTATTGTCATTCAATCGGGACATCGTGTGGTCTTTGTCGGGCGCGGCCGTAGTCCAACAGGTCATTCGACATGGGGATGCCGCTGGTAAAATATGACAAGTATGCGTACATGTTTCGGATCAAATATGTAACAAGCTAAACAATATCTCACAGGAAAAAATCGAAAAGATACTATCAAAGCTTAATAACGATTATATTAGTAGAGAATAGGTTGCATTTGCTACATTTTAGAAAGGACTATGTATTGTCTAGGTTATCAACCTACAAAAAATAAATGATGATGCTTTTTATTTTATATACTCGTATTTAATACCTAGTATTAAATAAATTAATACTATTAAATAAATACTAGGTATATAAAGAGGTATAAACCCAAAAATACAAATGAAAATAAATACCGACGGCTAAATGAAGCTCGGTCTGAAGTAGTCGGATAAAAAGGATTTATTTAAATGTACTACATACACTAAACTGCAACGCTACTAATTTAATTTCATAATTGAATTTAGTTCTAAACAGACTATGAAAAATGCATTCGTGAAAGCTTTCCCGAATAGTAGTTAATTAATGTATCTAGCCAAGATCTAGCCCCTAATTGTGTGAAAACGTAACTAAACATTTATTTACGAAATTCATTATCGTCGAATATACGAGATAAAGATGTGTTTTCTAACAAATAATTACGTAACTGAAAATATATTGTGTACCTTTTTTAAAGAAAACCAAACATTAAAACTTCGCCTTCCATCATATGCCTTCCCAGAGTACCGGAGTTCTTTGAACACATTTCTTGAAAAGAGAGTCACAATCCCGAACTGCTGGTGGTTATAGTCAAGAGGCAACCATCCCAGAGGACGCATCCCACGAGATGGTTGGATCAAATTCGATCTTCTTTGAACATCAAGTTCCACGATACCCTTCACGAAACCAAGATTCGCAGCCGATGGAGGGAAATCGTACGTGATAGAATGATGAAGCGGCGAGATCGCGTCATGAGGAAAGCGACGCAAGAAAGCGAGAAGAGGAGGAGGAGGAGGACCATTTTTGATAAAATAAATCTTAGCACCAGTACAACTAAATCAATTTTGTCTTATATTAATTAATTAATATAATATATTCTCTAGGTCACTAGGCAAATTGTAAGAACCACAAATTAGTAAATGCTAAATAAAATCTGATTTATGTCTTATGTCTCGACCAATCAATACTATCAAGTTATTTAAAACAATCAAAAAAACGTAATATTTGAAAATAAGTATTACTTTATTTATTTATTTACTATATGTATACTGTATATTTTACTGGTGGTAGGACCACTTGTGAGCCCGCGCGTGCAGATACCACCGCCCTGCCTATTTCTACCGTGAAGCAGTCATGCGTTTGTGTTGGGTGGGGCAGCCGTTGTAACTAAAGTAAGATCTTAGAACTTATATCTCAAGGTGGGTGGCGCATATACGTTGTAGATGTCTACGGGCTCCAGTAACCAATTAACACCGGGTGAACTATGACCCATCTAAGCAATAAAAAAATGTATATTATTATACTATTATTTATTTTTTATTTCACTAGGCTGGACGTGCATGCGCCCATCTCGTGCTAAGTGGTTACAGTAGCTGACAGACATGGGTGTTGTTAGCCGCTATTCAACTAAACATAAGGTATACGGTCAAATTGGGCTGAATGTCTGATTCTTTGTAAAAATATACAGGACAGTACTAAGTACGGACTTATCTATTTATTAATCTGTGATGCGGTACCCGACTTAGAATTGGATCGACCCATAACATCCCGGGAGTATCGTAAAATGCGGCTAAGGCACTTCTTCTGGCTAACATTATGCCAACGGTAACCTCAGGCAGGATTGACGTCAGGCAGACGCCCAGCCGTAAAAGTAATGCCCAATCCCTAATCATCTTTGATTAGTGAATATGCCGCGCCCATTCCACATAACGTGGGATAAAGGCAATAGCAGTAATAACTCAAATTTATAAAATTTATTTTTAATTCCACGTTATTAGTTTCTCATTTTATTAATTCATCGTGGAAGTCATTCGTGAACACATGCTTGTACACATATTTGATTTCCTTAGGAAAATTGGTAGCTGCCTGAGGGATTACAACACCGTTGTTGCCGTATCATTGATGTGCATTCCCGATCCTGCGGACAGAATGGACCAAAACACGTCATTTCGGATCCTCCCGATCCATTAACGGTGCTTTTAGGTACCTCAAGCACCGGTCATCGTTCTCGTCGAACCCGTCGCTTGCGACGAAGGGCTCGACGAGTAAATTAACCCACAGACACAGCCCACTGAGTTTCTCGCCGGATCTTCTCAGTGGGTCGCGTTTCCGATCCGCTGGTAGATTCTGCGAACCACGGCTCTTGCTAGGTTTCGTGTTAGCAACGCCGTCAGGTTTGAGCCCCGTGAGCTCACCTACTAGTTACGCTGAAATAGCCTCTCAAGGCTATCAGATTATGTAGGAAAAAAAATCTGTATGTGAGTACACCGAGCGTATTATCCTTTGGACTGCCACAACATCACAAATCCTCTAGCTCTACCGACCTCCATAAGCTATGTCAACCAGTTATGACCTACCTTCATTTCTAAAAGTGTCCATTTCTTCAGTGATATATTTTGTTAATATTTGTTATATATGTAATGAAAAAAATGTATTATAATATTGGACTTTTGCTACATCTGTTAATATTCATGTACTCAATTTGGATTGTGCTTTCTTCATAGTTATAAAATTATTAAGAGATACTTTTATTAACTTACGATCATATTAATATAAATAGGTACATTAAAACAGCGAAAGACCAAAACAGTTCGATACATTTTGCTTCTGTGTGTTTGTTTAATGATTATTTTGTTTATTAATGTTTCGAGAGAATTCGTCTTAATTAAAATATAATTCAGGAAACAGTTCTTTCTCCACATTTACAAGAGTGTCAAAAACAAAACAAAATTTATATTAATTACATATTAAATGAATCGAAATCTTGAGATGTCACGGATTAATTCTCGAATTTTAACCAGTGGGCAAAGACTGTTGCAACTACGTTACAAACATAATCTCATTTCACCATAATACGCACAAGTAAAACAAAATTAGGCATAGGGAAATTGTAAATAATATTTCCGTCTTTGCCGATTTACTAACGGCGATATTAAAATTATTTAATTACAAATCACGCATCACACACGACAATCTTTCACAAAACTCACCGATCGTAATGATGTAGCAGGACCTGTCTCACGAATGCACTCGATCCCGATATTATCCACGAAACTACATACACGATCTTATTCTATCGAGAAAATACTTTAAAAAAAAAACAGAAAACAGTTAGTAAGACCTTTAACGACGCGCTAAAAACTTACTGATATTTATCTAGTCTTTATCCTGCAACTACAGGCATTTAAATACACGAGTGTTTACGTAAAGTTTTTGACGTTTTAACTTGTGAGGGGACAGAGCGACGCGCGAAGCGTACGGCCCCAAACCGAGCCAACGCGAGACTATCTCGATTCTCGAATAGAACTCATGATCCTCGAAAGCTTTCGAGCCGCGCCAGAGGAGATACCCGTCCCGCTCGCGCAGTCGGTCACCTGCTGATAAAAAATAAGAGAAGCCTAACATTTCGCCGAAACGTGAATCGAGTCGTATTTTATAAACATTCAGCCAGGTATGCGACTACCTCACCGCGCACGATCATAGTTAGGGCGGCGTTCTTTACCCAAATAAACGAATAGATATTCTGAACTCATTCACACGCTACAAGAATGGTGTTCGCATGCCGCAAACAGTAATTTAGATGAATTATCTACCATTGGAAATCTTTTAAATTGCAGTGCTGCGCCGATAAGAGCGATCCACGGCGATACCTAACCGTGTCGAAGTAACTACACGCATCCGATGATAATGAACCAAATAAACAAGGAGTGTTTTAGCGGTTCACGTGTAATCACCGATACAAACTTGTGCCTTGGTTCCCAATGTTCGATTCAATTACCAGTTGTTTTCTCGACTTATCTTCAGTAAGACGTCCTATATCAATATTTGTGGATACAAACTCGAGGGAAACCTGCACGGTGGTGCATTGTTTACTCAGATAACTTCCTTTACAAACAAGCCCTAAATTTCACTTACATAAGTTACGCACACACGACCGCCGTGTAAAATACTCGCATTAATTGCGACTACACAAATTACATCGAACATTCGGGTCTAATTCAAACAATCAAGCAATTCAGGTCGGTCGTTATTTAGCAAATACGAAAATAAAGTCGATGCTTGTTTTATTTTAACAATGTTTACATCATAATATAAAATATCCCATTAATTTGCACAAAAATATACTGTTTTTTAATGTACCTAATTTAAACAGGTACAGTTGGAATTTTAAATTATACTAGAGGTCCCGCAGTAGTCGAAATTCGACTATAATTAATTGGAATTGTATAATAGGTTGGTACACTATTATGATTGTATTTTATACTTCTATAATCACAAATTTCGCCAAAACTACACTATATTTTTTTTTAATAAAGACAAACAATATTTATTCTATTCTCAATTTGACCACAGACGTCAAGAACAAAAGTTTGACAGTAAATAGTATGCATGCGTGTGTGCGTCAAATACATGGTATGTAGTGTGTGTAATGTTTTCTTTATTGATTTAATGTATCTTTTATGCATTATTTAAAAAAAATATTAGCATTGTGCACTTCTTCTCTATATTCTCTATAAGTGTGGGAAATTTCATACTCCTCCGTCCGCGCAATTTTCGTAAAAAGGGATACAAAGTTTTTGCTTCACGTATTAATATATAGATTTTGTACTTGTACTTCGCACGATAGATCCTTCCATATTGTACACTTAACGTTTTAATTTAGTAAATGAATCTTTAGCGTCACATTACAAACAGGATTAATTTGATTTATGTATATACAACATGACTATTCACTAAAGAAGTAAGTGCATGGCTAATAATGTGACAATTAAGCTTAATTAATTATCATCAACTCTGCCAATGCCGGCCCCAAGCCCGGATGAGAAAAGAGGAGGGTTGACTTGGAGTTCGACCTTTCCACCATAAAACAGCCGAATAACAACGCCGAATGTCTGGCGACGGTAAATTAGCCGGACCCAAGTAAGGCTACAGCGGCCTTGAAGAACTAAATCTCTTCCAAAAGCACTGCCGTGAAAGGACGAGGGGCCCACCATGTGTATTTTCCCAAGAAAGCCTCTTTGAGGCCACGACGCTCAGCATTGTCGATGCAAGGAGGAGGAGTAAGAATTATCATCATCTCCATGTTTTTTCAGCTGATTTAGTCGTCTTGTTTCTTCCGTTACATTACAAAATTCATTGATCCAATTGAAGATCATATGCTAATTACAAGAACGCATTTTTAGTGAAGTTGGCATTGGTTAGTTAATTAAAATATCCGATTAAATAAAATGAATAAGAAATAGACTGCGATCAGAATTCAGCGCTCCGGAGCTTAAAAAAGCTTACAGGATACTTTTGAATCCTATTAAACGAGTTCTAGACTACATTTCTTCGTGGACTTGGACGATAAATTCAATGCAGCACCTTAACGGGAACTCGGTCTTGAGCGACGGACAAAAGGACGAGTTTTTCCTTGAATAATGACCGCAGTTATTTTTCGAACGAGCAGGGCTACCAACTATACCGAGTTGAATTCGGAATTGATTCAATATTACCGTGCCAGTCAAATTTCGCTTCTATTGCAAAAGAAAACAAATAGATACTATGTTGACTAACACAAATAGACATTTTGACAAATAGATATTTTGACTTTAATTTTAGTTAAGTTTTTATTATTAATAACGATAGTAGCTGTTACCGCACTGTTTACTAAAAGATCCTTATTAATAACGCCTTTTGTGTTACAATAATTATTTAATTTGATTTAATACCCACCTTGTTAAATGTCTGGAGAAAAAATCCGATAATGATCATGATGCAAACTAGGTCGTTAGTATTTTTTATTTATTTGAATTATACCTTTCATATTGGAAAACATTTGAGGAATTAAGTAATCAGTATTTTTCCAGCTTACTTCACTTTTATTTTTGAATCCATACTATTTTATTACTTTCTTAAAATAAACAAAACAAAGCAAGCAAAGCATTGAATAAAATTATAGAAACGATACATTCGTCAAACGTAACCAAAAAAATAATAATATTGACAGCCCTGCTATGATGATGTGATATTATTGTTCATTGGAAATCAGTTACGATATCCTTCTGCGTTGTAAGGACGTGACACGATCCATACCCGTGAGGTTTGTTAACTGCCGCCAAATAAAAATGTTTATGCCGCTTGATATAATCACTTGCTTACCTAAATACAAAATACAATTTCAAATGGCTTTAAAAAACCTTAAAGATTAGAGGCATAAGGTTGGATATCCAATGCCACCACATCATAAAGCCGAAGTCTTAATTGTGCTTTGTAAAACAGCTGTTCAAACGGTGCTTTGCGGAAAAAATAGGTAAGATATTGTACCTACCGGTTCGGGAATACGACACGCCCTGCAACTAGTAAATACTCATACGTATAAGTTGTCCAGGATTACAATTTATTCCAGATGCTATTCCTTGGGTAGGCCCAAGAAACGCTGGTTGGATGTTGTAAAGACGGATATGGAGGAGAATAACCTCACCCAGAAGGATGCCGAAGACCGGGCCAAGTGGAGGGAGATTAAGTAGGAAATCGGACCGTGGCACTAGACAGGGAAAATGCCAGGAAAAAGAAGAAGCAGACATGATGCTACTCCTTCATTTTTAATTATCTTTCAATATAAAAATACAGAAAAACAAATAAATTGGGATATTTTTATTTTCTTGATATTTGATAATCTAAATTTTAATGCTAATGTTTATAATAATTAAATGTAAATTATAAAACTAAAAACGCAAAATGTAGAAGAAACACCAAAAGAAGAAACAGAAAAGTGCCTCCCTATGGCACTATGCAATACTGGAATATTTCCCCTGCTTATTCGCTGGTAGTCAAAAAGGCTATTCCAACTACGCCGGGACAACTAAGTGAGCTCACGAGCTCAACCTGAGATAATTTGCCCTAGCAAGAACAAAGCTTCGCAGAATCTACTACCAAATCGGAATCGCGACCCACTAAAAAGATCCAGCGAGACACTCAGTGGGCTGTGTGCTTGAGGGTCTTAAAAGCACCAAGAGTGAATCCGGGAGATCCGACAATACAAGTTTCGTTCGACGGCCGCTTTGCGTTGACCCGTTGCGGTCGAGTAAGTAGTTAGCGGCGGCTACGATAAGAAGGTTTTCGTGTCGCGTCGCTTTGTCTAAGTAGCGTTCTGACGCTTCCATAAAATACTTACGTATCGACACTAAATTTAAGACGTTGTGAAAGTCTACATACCACGGTGCTGCGACGGCTATCCTGCTGAAACGGGATTACATGACCTGGAGAGAGTCAATGTGTGTACGGGCCGCGTGAGCGAACACTACACTTGCATAGGTCATGACAGAACGTATGCAAATTTTGTAGTGTCACCTTGTTATGAAGGGACAATTTACTTTGCAGGGTTGACGTGTTGCAGGCGGCCAGCAAATCCCTAGGCAGTATAATAAGACATCATGCTGCGCCGATCCCACATAATGCGGGATAAATGCTATGCTTTATATACCTTTAAAGAATGCAAATGCGTGTTAAATATGTAATTCCATTGAATAAATAGTACCTATCTTCAGAATTTGTCTATCAGCATAATCATATCACTTAATAAAAGTCTTAAGCTTAAGGCTAGGACGACTTCATCTTAGTAGCACATTTTTAATTCGACTTTGGAAAGGTTACCTTAAAGCCCACGAGCTATCAAACACAGCGCTTTATAGCCTATTATCAACAATTACCTCGCTAGTTATAATCGATTGCATATTAACTGTGTACTTAAAGTGGTGTGGAGATCTATATACACCAATGTGACTGCTAATATGATAATTATTTTATTGGACCAGATGGAACGAGTTCACGACCTACCTGATTTGCATTTTCTTATCTTCAATTAATATTTTGTTCGAGTGTTTCTCATACGTTGTTGTTGGATCTTAATTATTTATTTTCGATGAAGAGATTTCTAATGGTCCAGAAGAAGCCTTTCCAGATTCGCAAGGACGGCTAGGCGAAAAATCCCAGCCATATTAATGATAGTCAACTTGAAACGTAGTCATAAGACACTAGTAATTAATATTTGCCTTTTTTATTCTTATTCGGGCCGGGGGTCGAACCTCTAACGAGGTCCCCGCGCCTAGGAGGAGCGCGGGGTATGTAGGACTTGATAATCTGCAGATGTTGGGAGCAGACCGCCGGCCCAAGGATGTTTTAAGGCCCTATCGCACTAAACGACTCTCCTGCACTCTTTCACCCGACGTCCGATCTTCATCCGGGGTCAAAACCCGGTCAGAGTAGGGAGTTCCTGCGGTCAACACTACAACCAGACTCGCGGCGCCACCCTCAGGACGCCAGACCGACGTGTCGTCGAGGCGATAGTTGACGGCCAACGACGCCGGTCTCCGCGGTACGGCGGCCCTACCAGGCCGCCCGGGCGATGCCGCTGATGTTCCGGGATACCCCGCTGGGTAAGAACCAGCCTGCCGGGTCAAAACGCGATACACCATACACCACCGACCAGGTTGCTCTTCCACAGTATGTTCGGTGACGATAACGAAGACGGCATTGCGGACCGCATAGCAGACTCCTGCTGGCGACGCGGCCGGCCCCCTGGTGTCAGCGCGCTAGAGTGACGGTAGCGTGCGGCACAGCCTCAACCCCCTCAAGTCACCCCATGACCATCGCCGGGAGGAGGCTGCCTCCACCCGGGGGCCAGAGCTGGACGAACGCCCTTCTCCGTCCCTTGGCTTGGCGGCGGCGACACGGCGCCGAAAGGAAAGAAGAGCTCTCCCTCTCCCGTTCCGCCGCCTCCGTCTGCGAGATCGATGACTCGCAAAACTCGGGCATCACCTGAATTAATATTTGCCTGCTCTAAGACTGCGTAGGTGACGTCATATGTACCTACGCCGCCGCGCTGTACACCTCGTCATAGATACACAAGTAAATACTTGTTTCACTATTAAGTCTATTGATTAATTACTGACAAACATCACACTTCAACGTCAATGTTTATAAATCTAGTGTCAAAACAGATAATGTTTACTAAGATTTTCGAATTTGTTGAATACAAAAAATAATTTTGAAGTTTGTTTTTTAATTTAATACAATTTTCTGATATCAATTTTAAATACGAATTTATCAAACAAAATGACAGGTAAAATAATATTGAGAACTAGATTAAACCACTATGGACCAATCTCGTGTTTGTTCGAAGTTATTTCATTTCTTCATAATACGCTGCATTCCGTGTATATAGGCCGTTATCGTAGTCACGAATAATTATTTAATAATTTGTCCAATCTTAATAACTTGAGAAAATATAAAAAATTGATAATTTATACATTATCAACAATGTACAAAAATCAATTTTAAAATGTTCTTGTCCTCAGCTGAAGATACAAGCGTTCTTCTCAATATCGGTGAGATGATAGATTTAGCAATCGGCACTCCAGAGGTATTGAACTTTATCATTGGACATATTAATTCGGCTTATTGTTTCGATTTATAGGTACTACTTGTACTCTACTTTAATAGTTGAGTCCAGTTGAACAATAACTACCAATACTTTATTTGTAAATTTTGCGCCATTTCGCACAGCCGTCATATAGTATATATCATCTGTAGAAGGCTTAAATGATGAAGGGAAGATCTTCCACCGAGTGGGTGATATTGCTCGGTAGGAAGGAAGGAAGCCTAACAACTCAAGAGCAACTGCTTCGCGAACGAATCTACTACCGGATCGGAATCGCGACCCACTGAGAAGATCCGGCGAGAAACTCAGCGAGCTGATGCATGGGTTAGGTTGCAGGTCGACCTCTTTGTAGAGTTCGACGAGTACGGTTACCGGGGTTCCTAAGTCTGCTCCTAGTGTTAGAGCTGAAGGCGTCTAATGCAAAGGTTACTGGATCTGATAGGTCCGTAAGGACGTGTCTAGGGCGTCGACGGTGACTGGCTCCTGCGTGATCAGGATTCGGGGAGTAATCAGCGGCGGCAACAATACGGCGATTATCATGACGCATTGTCTTATCGAAGTACCGTTCCGACGCTGACTTCATGTATTTCCGGATTGATTCGAGGCCCAGGTTGTCGTGTAGGTTCCTCACGAACCACGGAGCTCCGACGGCTAACCTACAAAAGCGGGACTGTAGGGATTGGGTATAGGGTAGACACCAATCCCTAGTCTGTGTGTGCGGGCCGCGTGAGCGAACACCACACTCGCGTAAGTCGGGCCTTATGCAAGTTTTGTAACGTGTCACCTTGTTCCGAAGGGACATTTTACTCCGCTTACAGATCATGGGGGGTCCGGATGTTGTTGTTCGGAACTTGTATTTATGCAAGCTTATCTTGAAAATGTCGTAAGCGAGATTCAGGCATCTATCAAATATCTTGCATTGTATGATAGCTACCGCCACACATCTATAGTTTTATCATTTTTAGTTAAATACATGTTTAGTTTTGATATTGGTATTATCAACCGAATCATATTAAATGAACACAAAAATTTAACCCAGCTTAAGTGAATTTAACATTGAAAAACACATCTAAATTTGTTCAGCCATTACTGTGGAAATTAGCATCCGTAAACGCTCAGGCAACAGACAGACATTTTACAGTTTTATTATAGTTAAATAGGCGGGCACAGCTAATCGATCGACGACTTTATTGCTAATTATTGGTAGATCGTTTCTATGTTCTCATCTCCATTATGTAATCTTAATTAATTAAAACTGCTTTCATCGTGTTAGTCGCCCGTGATCCGTAAAGTACTCGAAACGTCAGAAAATATGTAATGGCAATAAAAACGTAAAAGTAATTATAATTACGCCCATGACTTGCGAAAATGGTAATCATATTATTTATTTCGTTCAAGTTTTTCTCGTTGATGGCTCAATGTACCTATATTGATGCTTCAGTTTTCCGCTTACGAAGTTAATTCTAATAGCTACGCCGGCGATAAATCATTTGTGAGCCCGTGAAGCTGACACGCGTTCGGCTTTAAAAGGTAGGACAGCCGTTTTACAATAAAATTGAAATTTCGACCTTATATCTCAAGGTAGGTTGCATTCGAGCTGTATAGATAATCTATGGGCTCTGGTAACTTAAGATACCACGTGGGCCGTTAGCAATTTCAATCAGCTGATAGAATATAAATGTTTATACACTTTGCACTTCCTGAAGGTCGGAGTTGTAGACTTCAATATGCTCCAAACGGTCCTGCACTGCCTGGCACAGCAGCTACGCGTCCTAGGCAAAAACGTAGAGCTGAAAGGCAGTATCACTTTGCCAATAGGCAGAGATAACACACAAACCATTGCGATCAGCGAATATGTGGTCGATACTGAAGACAAAGATAAGGTAATAAAGATAATTCTAGAGTTTGCTAATAATTTTTTCCACGTTCCACAACCCCAAGCTATGATGTTATTCTCGTTAGAGGTATCGAAAACAAATGCATTTACAAGAACATTTACATTCAGTCCCCGAACGCCAAATATCTTCCTGCCCTTCCACTAATATATTATTATCATATACTGATACTACATCAAGTACTATATCAAAACAGGAACACTAGCCAGTATCAAACGAGGCAATTCTTCGTAAGAATTCAGGAAAGTAATTTACTAAACAAAACGAGCGTACACCTGTAATTCCAAATTGAGTTTACTAAAAATGTTTTTTAACAATGAAAATGCTTCCCTTTTCAGACCGCACCATTAAAACCTGAAATAGGTAAGTTCTGGGATTTATTTTTAATTTATATTATTTTCAGGATATTCTTTGCTTATGTAAATAAAAAATTATGCTCTGAAGCAGACGATATATACGAGTATGTATGTATACAGGCAAGCCACTTGTACGATATTTAACGAGATTTTGGTTTAAAATTATTTAGAAAATTACATTAGGCACTATGAAAACACAATATGGTCTGGTATATGGGAATAATCGAAATTTTACTGCTTCTTGTTACTCTTTAAAACTCTTTAAAACACTTTTTGTATGTAAACTCAATTATTTTATATCAAATGCTGTGCGGTTTCCTGCAGGTATCGGTCAGTTATTATCAGATTAAAGCGTAAAGGCGTTATGATCACGTAACCCATGAACCTACCATTACATTTCTTGTTTAGCGTATTTGATTTTTTAATTTCTAAAATTCAATGCCATGGCCAAGATGACTGTGTGTGTATTCAATTAAAAATCATGTTCTTTTGAAACACTGGTTGGAGAATATATCGAGGTATATTTGGAACTAAAAATCTGATGTTCAACTAATGATAGGATTAGGAAGAACTATTCCTAACCTAAAGGAAAAGGGTGCATATAATTACGTAACAATGTCTCGGATTCCTGGCGTATTTATTAAAGACTAGCTGACCCGGCAGACTTCGTAGTGCCTCAATCAATAAATAAATCACCTAAACTTTTGTATAAAATAAACTTAAAACAAACAAAAGGAATCCGTCCGACGGGGGACACATCAAAGGGAAAACAAAATTGTTATTTTTATTTAATTCCGAGCATTTTCATATTTATCTACATTTTAAACCTTCTCTGGACTTCCACAAATAATTCAAGACCAAAATTAGCCAAATCGGTACAGCCATTCTCGAGTTTTAGCGAGACTAACGAACAGCAATTCATTTTTATATATATAGATGAGACTGAATACTCTACTACTCAATACTACTTACTACTCAATGAATAAAACGTTAGATGCATTAGGTCGAATTAAGAATTTTATTTTTGCTATTGAAACTACGGTTACATAAATTACGTCTAGTTAATTATATCCTCCCCGTGTTTTTTCAGAGGTGTCACCAGTTACTTCAGAACCTGATACAATTTTAGTCGGTAAGTTATAATACATAAAGATATTTTTGGCGTTTTCTTTCTTATTATATTAAATAATAACGATTTCTTTTTCCCTCACAGTTGAAAGAATCAAGAAAAGCTTGTCACCCTGTGAGTACTTTAATATTATTTGAAATGAATATCCATAGTTATTCGCGTTTAAGCGTTTTTCATCCGATTGAGTTTATTTTATTATTCCTAAAATGGGTGGACGAGCTCACGGCATACCTAGTGGTAAATTCCGCCACCTTGAAACAGCTTGAGTTTTAAATCTCAGTTTTAATTGTACAACGGCTAACCCACCCTCAAGCCATACTGCTTCACTGCAGAAATAGGCAGGATGATGGTACCTACCCGTACGGATTTGTTTAAGATTATCCCGTCATTGGGAGGTTCGTTCATACTACCTAGAATCACTGCACTCATCCTTAATACTTTTCCAAAGCTTTTTTCGCCGCACACTGGCTGGCTCTTGAACGAACTTTCCGCCATTGTCTTTCGTGAACGCTATGATACGCAAAAGAGCTTTATAAAGAGTTTTAGAAAGAGATAGTGAAACTTGTGTCGCGTGGTACTATCGTTGTAAAAAAATAACTAATATTTTTAAAAACTAATTTTTATTCTTGATCTAGGCATCCTTTTTCTATCGCTTTGAAGCTAGGTTACGGCCCTCCTGTGTCAGTGGTTATGGTTGGATAAGTGGTAACAAAAGCCCACAGCACATAATGCCGCCACCCACACTTCAAGTCGGAATGCATGATTGGTACGCGGCATAAATAGACAGGGTACCTGCGGGCTTTCTATACGCTTCATCAACAGTAATTGCAAAAAAAAATATCTACGGATTTTATTGTTCGGTAGGAAAAAAAGTATTAGGTACACAATGTTATTCTTTTCATCTTAGTATAAATTAAAACTGTATTAAGACTTAGAACACTCAACGAACACTTTGAAATTCGCACTTCACTTCTTCCGCTTCGCTTCAGGTGATCCGTTCGCTGGTTCGCTTCGAGTAATTCCGATTACTAACTGACTTCGTGCCATCTCTGCAACGCTTTTCTAGTCGATACGACATCCCTAGATTTATTGAGTACATTCTGGGCAAGTCGAGTAGCTTCGAGCTATCTGACAATAGATTGTGTGGTACTTCTCGATTTAATCTAGTACCTTCGATATTCGTTCAGCTCTTCAGCGACAGATGGCGTTACTTTTACCGGCGTAACAATATTAAAGCAATGATTAAATATGTATTTTTTGTTATTGAATTGAGTACTAGCATACTTACTTTTTTAATTTTTTCATATCCATAGTGCGTAGTCCTACACGCGAACACTCACCGGTACCGATTCAGACTCGCGGAGCAGCTTCCCCAACTCCTCAAGAGAAACTGTCGCTCGTGACACTAAGCAAATTCAACACGCTCGAATCCACTGTGGAGGACTTGAAAAACCGTGTCTACGGAAGCATGCCTAAAAACGAAGCCATTTTGGAAGAAGTAAGGTTTGTGTTTTTGAACTAGTTTTTCCATAATTAAAACTACTTTTACGCGTTATAATATTGCGTCTTTTATTGTTATTAAAGTATGTATGTTTCGAATATTTTACAACAGTTAGCATAATATTCGGGGGTCAACGAATAGCACCTCAATCGTCCTCTTCCCCACGAAAACTGTAAAGTACGTCGAAAGATCTGAAATAATATAATGACAATAAAAAAGATGAGATTAAAGCGTAAAAGTATTTTCTAATTATATCCACCACTCGCGAAATGCATAGAAAATAGTTTATGCTTTTTTTTATTGTCGGTGTAGGCAGACGAGCATACGTGGTTACCGTCGCCCATAGACTTTAGCAAGCCAGGGGCAGAGTCAAGCCACTGCCTACCGATAGGATAGATACCCATGCATCTTCGTTTAAATTTTTTTGGTACCTGTGTATCTTTCAACGGTATCAGATATACCGCGTCCTATCTTTTACATTGACAGTCAACTTCAAATACAACCTGACAAGAGAACGTATGAGCAGGGTTTATTAATACGCTTTTATTAGCTTCAGACTTATGTATTTTTGTAACGGAATATTTGAACATGTTTTTGACCCCCTTCAAAACGTTGGCTTAACTCAAAATTTGGTATACTTATTAAGGACCGATAACAATTCAATTAAAAAAAAAAAATTGAAAGAAATATATTGGCAAAATTGAAATTCAACTAAAAAATGAAAAATTAATAATAGTTTAAAAAAACAAACTATTTTTAATTTTTTAGTTGGATTTTCTATAAAAGCGTATTTTGTTAGTTTTTTTTAAACTATTGCCTATATTTGAACCGCCTTCATCAAACACGTGTTTCAAATTTAAATCGAATAGTCAAATTAATTGTGTACGTGTTATTGTCTCAGATCACAAACGAACTTAAAAGCGATCACGGACATGTGGACGTCTCTGAACGTGTCGTCTCGACTGGAGGCGGCCGAGGCTGGAATTTCCAAATTAAGTTCTCTGGTACAGGACGTTATTTCGGAAACAACAACTTTGCAAGATACCCTGAAAGGCAGCGATCTTCAGGCGTTAGTGCGAAATGTGTTTTTTTTCTTTTTCTTGAACTCTTATTTTTTTATTTATTGCTTAGATGAGTGGACGAGCTCACAGCCCACCTGGTGTTAAGCGGTTACTGGAGCCCATAGACATCTACGACGTAAATGCGCCACCCACCTTGAGATATAAGTTCTAAGGTCTCAGTATAGTTACAACGGCTACCCACCCACCCTTCAAACCGAAACGCATTACTGCTTCACGGCAGAAATAGGCGGGGTGGTGGTACCTACCCGTGCGGACTCACAAGAGGTCCTACCACCAGTAATTACGCAAATTATAATTTTGCGGGTTTGATTTTTATTACACGATGTTATTCCTGAAGGAACCGTGGAAGTCAATCGTGAACATTTGTTAAGTACGTATTTCATTAGAAAAATTGGTACCCGCCTGCGGGATTCGAACACCGTTGCATCGCTCGATACGAAACATAACGTACGATAGCAAACGTAGTTGTAGTCTACAATTTATATTAAGCGCAATGGGATTAGACTTTTTTTTATTTTTTATTTGCGATATAATTTGAAGGGTGGGGCAGCCGTTGTAACTATACTTGAGACCTTAGAACTTATTTCTCAAAGTGGGTGGCGCATTTACGTCGTACATGTCTATGGGCTCCAGTAACCACTTAACAACAGGTGGGCAGTGAGCTCGTCCACCCATCTAAGCAATAAAAAAAAAGTACCTATAAGTAGTAAACAGAAACTGTTTATCTGCAGATACAGCCATAGCTGTATTTCGTTCACCTTCACGCAACGTAGTATCTACATTAATACCTAACTTTTCTATTCAACCCAGCTCGTAAAGTGCACCGAATTTACGACATCCTAGTGCTTAATCATTAATCATCCCGAAGAACTAGATGCCTATTCCCCTAATGCCACTGAAGTTTTAGTTTAATGCGCAATTGTCTGGGCACTCCGAAAACCAAACCATGTTTTTTTTAAATTAGGCTAGATTCTGTGACACCTGGAGCCGCGTTGACTGACGGCGTCACGATACCCACGAAGGATGAATTTTCAGCAGTACAAACCCAATTGCATAATTTGCAAGCCAACGTTGATCAACTCACCAACTCCTTTAATGGCGCCATGTCGGAATTACTTCCCGGCTTCGGTGAGACGTTTATTTTTAAATTTAGTCCAATAGAAAAACTTGTTTCAGAAATAGATTTCGAAATTGCAATATGTCTTGTTAAAAAGTTTCTTGTACTAACTACGCAATTAAGTGACGTTTTTGAAATTGCGCACGCAGTCGATTATTAAAGTTTAAGAAAACGAAACTGAGTAGGTATTTCATCCCAGTAAAAAAGATTTCTAGTGTTTCTTTCGTACATAAATATTATATCATGAAATGGACAGAAAAATTAAAAATAAACTTATTGTTAAATGTGCAAATTCCTAAGATCAATCAGCAGGTGTAGATGTTCTGACTTGTACATACGTATGTATGTAAGAGTTGTCGAAATATTGTTTGTTCAAAATTATCGTTAAGAGATTCAGGTTTAGCCGGATTACTTTTATTCAGTCAAAGATACCGCTACGAATGTATTAGATATGCCATACTTGCAGAAATGCATTTACGCCTAGGCATGTGAGGCCCGGGACTAGGGCGGCATGATATAAGGGCCGACACAATTTTTAAAATGCCAAAATTTCAGAGACCATAGATAGTAAAGACAGCCTCCTTTCAAAATAGGTTCAGAATAAAATAAAATAAAAAAATATAGTTATTCTAAATTTAAAAAAAAATTGGATCAAAATTAATAAAATTTATTCTAAAATTAAGAGTGGCGCGATAAACAGGGCCTAGGGCGAGATCAAGCCTAAATCCCTCACTGCATACTTGTATGGTCGAGTATCTCGTATGTCGTATCACTCTTATCAGAGCGGTCGTGGTCGTCATCCAGTATCATTGGTGTGGGCAGATGTTATGTGCCTCAAGAGCAATCACCACTCCTCGCGTTTGTGGTGAGCCTGGTACACTCATGCAAACAGCCGCCAACTGCCGACTTGATTTGGTCGATCCATCGCATGGGTAACCTTTCAACAAGCGCGAGTAGTAACAAATAAAAATTTCATTATCAACACCCCAGTTGTTTCTCTTTATAATAACAACAAGCAGCCCGCTGCGGCTCCGCTTGGATCTTTAACAAAAATTTCAACAATATACAAAACTTTCAACAATATATATTGACGTTGTTTTTTTTTTAAATAAAAGAAAACTTATTGCGGCATAGATATAATAGTTAGATATATGCTGTCGCGACACTTTTTGTAAATAATAATATTTTCTACAAAGTCGTTGTAAATTATTTTATTCTATCATCAATAGTTTTCGCAGCGCACACGATGTAAAGAATATTTTAGGTAAATTTCTTACACCTTTGATTACATTATTGGAGTTTTAGTAAGGATCCCTAATTTTTTTCAAAAAAGATTAAAGCCTATGTCACTTGGGAATAGTGTAGCTTCCGAACAGTGAAAGAATTTTTCAAATCGATTCAGTAGTTTCGGAGCCTATTCAATACAAACAAACAAACAAATCTTTCCTCTTTATAATATTAGTATAGATTTAAGATACATTTTGCTCTGCGGTTATGTTATTTTTGATGTACGAGTTAATTGTGTTTCAGCTAGTTCTCTTCCTGGTCAACTCGCTTCAGAACACACACAAGATTCGAGTTCGACACCAGGTAAAGAGCATTGAGTGCATTCGAGATAAGGTTCTCCGACAGATTTTTAATTATTAAAAATGACCAAATTTCTACACGTTAATAGTTAAATTAAATATTTTAAGTCAATCAAAATAAGGTTAAATGTTGTATAATAAAATTAAAGTGATAAAGGCGAGATTTTAAACCTTAACATAGTTTTGAGTCTACTACGATTTGCGAAAGTCGAAGAAAATACTGAAACTTATACGTTCAAGGTGCCGATCACCGCCAGTCGACTACTTCTCGATCATTACCTACGGCTGACAAATTGACCGACATTCTGACAAAACGAATTAACGAATTAGAGAAAAAACTCAAGGAATGTTGCGACATTGCCAATAAAAATGATGATCTTATGCAAAATCAAGTGAGTACTGTATTACAAAATTACAAAGTATTTCGCTGCTGTAAAAAATAAAGTATAAAGTAAAATGCAAAGTATTTAAATCAAAGATGAGATCGTTTGATGCTATAATGATGAAGTCGTCGTGACCTAAAGGATAAGACGTCCGGTGCATTCGTATCTAACGATGCAGCGATATTCGAATCCCGGGCGGGTACCAATTTTTCTAATGAAATACGTACTTAACAAATGTTCACGATTGACCTCCACGGTTTATCATCGTGTAATAAAAATCAAACCCGCAAACGTATAATTTGCGTAATCACTGGTGGTAGAACCTCCTGTGAGTCCGCACGGGTAGGTACCACCACCCTTCCTACTTCTGCCGTGAAACACGCGTTTCGGCTTGAAGGGTGGGGCAGCCGTTGTAACCTTACTGAGACCTTAGAACTTATATCTCAAAGTGGGTGGCGCATTTATGTTGTAGATGTCTATGGACTTTAGTAACCACTTAACACCACGTGGGCTTTGAGCTCGTCCACCCATCTAAAAAAAAAGAACTCATTTTCTACATATAATTAGTTAAACACTTCAGTTTTTTTTCGATTTATTATATCACGCTAAACTTTAAGAATAAACATTACTTCCTTCTCACGCATTTAGATAAATTATATGCAAGATCAACTCGAGTACATAAATAAAGAAATCGTCAACATGACGACAGATCCAACCGGCGGAAAATTATCACCAGATCTTGTGAAAGACTTGCAAGGTAAAATCAAACTTATAAAATAAATGCTAACATTTCAAGCGTTCGTACTAAATAAACTTGTCAATAATTGCTGTAGCTTTTCATTAGTATTTATCGAAAAAAAAAACTATATAGCATTTGCAGGTAATAAATGTATATTTGACAGTCATTTATTAGATATATTAAAGAAAAAATGAAGAGTAGAAAATGTTTACCGGTGATCCTATCTATTTCTGACACAAAGTCATCTTGCATTCCCATATCCGGATTCCTGCAACTGCTCAACTTTAGATGAGCTCGGCGAGCCTCTGACCATTAAATAAATGCAGCTAAACCTTCCATTTAACATAATAGTTGGTAAAGGTTGCTTGGTAAATCTGCGTGTATTTTATTATTTAGATTGTTTTTTGACATATGACAATAAACATCCCCGTGTAACTATTATACAACTTTGTATAATACCTACATAGTCCTGTCCAAGAATAACATTTTAATTACCAACGGCATAGGTTTAATGCAGCTCTTCCAGACCGTTCAGGATATGCAAGAACAATTGAAGCAAGTTCACGAAACTGCCTTACTTTTGGCATCTGAGAAAGAAGACAAACAACTGCACACGAACGTATGAAATGATTTAATGAAGATACGTTTGAATTTTCTTATCATTTATTTGTATTTGTTAATTTTTAGGCTCTTCTAGAACAAATAGAACTGCTGAAGACAGTAAAACTCGATCGCGAAGACATGATGGAAGCTATGGCTGAGAAAGCAGATCTTCAAATGTTGGCCCGAAAAGTTTCACATAATCAATTTGAACTTGCTTGTGACGATCTCTCGCGGGGCTTAGAACATGCACTCGGTAAACTTAATTTGCAGGTGTGTCATATTTTATTGCTAATACATTTATCACAAAATGTGTAGGTACATAGGTATATTTATGGTGAGCGTAGAATACAAACAATATTCTAATTGGGCACAGGAAGCACTATGGCAACAGGCTCTAGATGACATTCAACGTGAAATTGAAACGAAATTGGACAAAATGGAACTGTCCCCGGTTAAAGACTTTTTCAATAACAAACTGAAACAGCTGCAGGAAAATTTGAAACAAATGGCGTCGTTGAGGCGGGAAGCTGAAGCGGCGGGAACGAAACAGAAGCTATTGAGGTGACCAAGCTTTAGCATGTCAGTGCAATACTTTTAACTACATCGTTATGCTGTTTGTTACCATTATCATTGCTCTTCTTCAGAGATGTAAATTGCATCTCATGCGATGCGAATGCTGTAATGAAAATGGAAGCTCCATCGACAGTTCCCGTCAGCAAACCCCTACCGGCAAATCTATCTATGAAACCGTATCTTAGTTATGAGCTCGGTGAGATTTATTTTTAATACAACTACAAAAAATCTTCTTCAGAGTACCGCGTGATGATAATTTTACAAATCCTGCTTCACAGATGCAATAAGAAAATCGCAGGCAAGTAATCTGCCACAACGTAACTTGCACGACTGGGAAAACATAGATAAACACGTGACAAAACAGCCACCAAGACCAAAGTATGCTTACATTCTAAGCTTTGTTCCTTCATTTACACTTCATTTAAAAACAAACGCCGAGTACACACATGATAAATAACACATAAACGCGAATGTGTGAGTGTGAATAACTGCGAAACTGAAGGTGCATTTACCATGGTATTCGTTCGCGTTGAATATCTTTCATCACGAAGTTTATAAATCAAATATGAATAGAGCGATGCCGCGGATGTAATTATGATGTTGGCTAATGCCAAGTCTGATTCTTTACCCCTGTATTGTCTGCCCTTTGCAATTAAGACGTCCGAAAGATTAAGTGGTTAAAGGACAAAAGGCTTAATTTAATAGGTCAAACGTCTTACATAACGACCTTACATAGGTCTGGAAGTTCCTACCTAGAGGTCCTCTTCAAGCTTCTGCAATCGTTAATTCCCAGGTCGGCAAGGCCTAGAGGTAATAAGCCTGCTGTACACGTAGCATGCGATGCGACGAATCTATGTAGGTAGAAATCCCTCAGGCAGGTACCAACTTTTCCAAGGAAATATGTACTTTTTACGAACGACTTCCACGATAAATGAATAACATAGTAAAATATACCTAAAACAAACATACCTACTACGTAAGCATGTTGTGAAACTTCACAATATGTTTTTTGGATTGGTGCCATCTTACTGCCTATTCCTACCATAGAACATTGACGATTTTCGTTTGAAAAATAGAGTAGGCTTACCTCAAAGAAATTTTATAGGTACATAGTTATAGCCAACCTCATGCTAAGCAATCACGAGAGCCTGTAAACACATTCTACTTCAAGTCAGAAGGTGGAAAATGGTACTTACATCGTTATGTGCATTTGTACTCAGGGGTAAAGAATGTTCTCAGAGATTTGAGTGCCTAACAAATTCATCATTTGAGTTTCTCAGGATTGCGGTAATAGTTTAATGCAAGATGAGCTGTAAAAATTTAAGGAGACGGAAAACACAATGCTGTTAAGCATTGTGATATGACAGTTAGTTAGTCGCGGTAGTGGTCGCATAGTGATCATTCAAAAAAATTAAAACAATAATTTAAAAAAGAATTATTTTTATTATTATTTAAGCGCTTACCGCTAAACCAATATATTTTGATCAATCACTATTAGACCAATCAAGATCGATTTGGTGTGAACCCAGCTTAAGATCTAAGACGTATTCATAGACAATTTTAGTTTTATTTCGATTTTTATTATTCTCTAAATGAGTCGACTATTATCAAAGCCGGCAATCTGACTTTTGGATAATTATTGGTAAATCAGAAAAACGAATTATTGACTTTGTATTCCATTGGCAGTCACAAAACTCTTCGGAACGACATCTTAGATAAATAACAGGTTAACTATTAACCTTTATTTAATGCAGATTTTGAACCGTATTCTTTGAAGGAGACGATTATATTCAAATCAATCTGTATTGACATATCAATAACATTTTTTTGTCCAAATGCACAGATTGCCACCTTTGATAATAGACGACTCAAATGTGATACTAGCAAATGGTACACTATCAAAGGTCTGATGTTTTGAATACTTTTTAAGAATTTTTTTAAGTAGTTAGTCTTTATCGTCACGAAGGATTTATATAGGGTGTGACGCAATATTAGATTAAATTCCAATTTACCTTTTAATCACGTCTACGACTCGTGCGATGCGAGAATATGCCTTCTAAGTCATAATCTGTAAAAAACCTAGATCGGAGTCAGACAAGCATCTATGCAACCGCTACTGTGGCGGTTCTCATACGGTGACGACTCCTGCTCAGCGCGTTGCTCGTCTCGGACACTTCATCAAGCAATGGGGACCTGACGTGCTGCCTTTGTCGTCAGGACTTGCTACCGGCGATGACGGAAAGGTATAATATGATGATGATAATTCCAACTTTATGATAACAAAAAAAACAGTAAAACATTAGTAGTGGTGGTTCTTTAGAAAAATAGAGACATTTTTAATTATTATTTTCCCACCTATGCTGATAGCCTTGCTATAGCTAGCTGTTTCAGCTTCGCCTTGACCTGTAGGTGAGCTCACGGGGTTAAAACAGGAGTATTGCTAACATTGGCCCTAGCAAGAGCAGTGCTTCGCAGAATCTACCACCGGATCGGAAACGCGACCCACTGAGAAGATCCGGCGAGAAACCCAGTGGGCTATGTCTGAGGGTTAATTTACTCGTCGAGCCCTTCGCGGCGACCGGATTCGTTAAATATGCTTTAGGAACTGTTTTGGTGTTTAGTAGGGCTTATGGATAGAATAGGGGTCTAGCAACTAAATACCCAAACTTTCATTGGTAGAGGATGGTTCCGGGGGTCGATTGCTATTTATACCACCGACATCGAAGTGACGTCACAGAGCACTATTCTTATTGGGGGACCGTAAAAATATTACGCCTTTGTCCTTTCTCATTATAGTGCGATTACGAACATAAAACGATTCAAATTAACGATTGCCACTTTCAGATGTACCGAGTGACTGACGTGGAAAGCGCAAACGTCGGACCAGGTAAATAATTTTACATACTATAAAATGCCGAAAATAGATAAGTATTCGGCCCATTTTCGCTATTAATTTTCGCAACGGAACTCGATTCTGTCGTTGCTAAATTTCTAAAAAAACTACCTGCCTGCGACACTGAGTATAATTACATGCATAATACATTATACATATATAATTACATGTCTATGTATATCGCAGGCGGTGCTGTTGATCAGACGTGTACACCGAAGTCGCCACAAAAAAAATCAGACACTAATAAGACGCAACATAAATCTTCTGCGATTACTCCCGTGAGTATTGTTACCACAATTACATTTCAGAGACATTTAATTACAGCATACCTTATCTTATTTTACTTCACAGGAATGCCGATGTCTGGAAGGAAGTAAGTTTTTTTTTCTACTCTATTTTTCGAGTGGTAAATATTTTAATAGCATCGTAGTAAATAGATCATTTTACCAATGATTTTTTTTAATTGTGATTATAAATGTTATGTTTCAGACCGTCTCTTTAAATAAATAAAAACTATGTGAAATGCGAAGATATATTGTGCAGAACAGATTTCAGAAATAAAACATTTTGCTTTAAATTCGACTGTTTTAATGAAATATATTTATTTACCTGCCGTACAATCGTAGCAATAAAAAGGATTAAACTAAACTGTCTTCGTATCCATAAAAAAGCATTCGGACAAAGCATCAAAACGATACGGATAAAAATGAAATAAAAGTGAAACTTACTATCCAACATTTAGCAGATTTTTAGCACATTGCATCTTATATTTATTTATTTACACAGGATTATCACACTAAGACATTCTATCTTTAAATCACACGAAACATTTTGATTCAAAATCAAAATTACTAACCAAAGACCGTAGACTGAGCGCTACAATTTTGATCAAAGTAGGTACCTACTAATCCAGCAAACTCATATAAAATACGGACAATGAAACATTTTTCCGAACATCAGCTTTTCTATTATAAGATACTGTTAATTTTAAACACAATAAAATTTCTTATATTTATTTTCGTTTTTCACACAACTTCTAAAAACCTAACTAAATTCTAATGTAACATAGGTACGTGTTTCGATTGGGGTAAAATGACGCAGATAACTAAATCATATATTTACGTGATTAATCAACACAAGTTTCTATTGGTGCCTAATAAGTTCAATTTGTGACAAAAGCTGTACTGAGCTTTGGCACACACAAATGCGCGAGCAGGTCGTCATCACCAATCACAAACTACCCTAATTTTACTGCCTAATTTCCGGTTTTGCCAATTGCCTAGGCTTGATGTAGGTGATACAGCACTTCGTAAAAATACATGTCAACTCAAACCAACGTCCCCACTTTTTTAATGATCCAAAGATAATATAATAACACAATATTAATATTTAGTAATATTTAGTAATATGTTGTGTTTGATATTTTGTACATTTGATTGTTTGCGAATGAATCGACTATTCGGGATTCCCCGAAGGCAGTCAGTCTTTTGAAAAATAAAAAAGTTCAGAATGCTCTCAGAAAATCTATTGGAGTTTGGGATGGACTTTTTGACGAAGATTTCAAGCCATTTTTTTCAGTTTTTCCACACTTGTGTTGCATTAGTTCGGTTTAAGGTTGGTTGGTTAAAGGGTTTATAAGCCACCATCATCACACATTCACATCCGAAGAAACGCCAGACTGACAATTTGAAATAATTCAATCAACACGACCTTCATGTTTCCGCCAGTATGTCCCTCAACGCTGTTCTCAGACTCAGTGATTATGAATATGCAAGGTGAGTAACAAAACCCATTAATACCTGCTAGGAAGGTCAAGAAGTTCGAGGCTTTTCCACAAAGTGTGAGGGTGTGTTAATTTCGATAAAGTTAACATTCATCGCGTTATTCACATTTAAGGTAATAAATAAACCCAAATTTCGAAATCGTACCACGCGATTGGTTCGAAAACCTTCCGCAGTTCACGCTTTTCAGTTTTGCGTTATTGTTTCAAAAACCTATCAAAACACACATGGCTGTCTGGTACTTATTTCGGTACAAATCGCTCATCAATACGTACCCAAATGGCAATTTTGAATGTACTTGAACAAAAAACTTTGAATTTCAATTTATGTTTCGACAACCCTAAAACAGGATGGTTGAAAACAACAAGTTTCAAGCTGATTAACAACTATTTTTTTAAATTTTCGAATCACTCATATTTATTGTTTTCTATTCACGTAGACACGACGTCGGTGATTAAATTAAGCTTTTACACCGTAAAGTATACGAAGCGTCTTATGAAATTTTATGAAAATCCAATATTGCTTCTATTCTTATCTAATCATAGATTCTCGACAAGTTACGAAAAAAAAATACAAATCTGTAACCCCACTTAACATACATATGTACCGCTATTGTTTTTTTTATATAAAAATACGAACTAGACTCTAAATGTATACTAAACTCTGCATACTTAATTACATATTGCTTCTTGATATATATATAAATATTTATATATGAAGTTGTCGCGGCACTGTCACAGTGGACATTGTTCAGAACGGGACAATAGTGTATTCTCTTCGTTTGCTCATTCACTTGTTTCAAAGCACTTTTTTTTACGTAGACATTAGAAATCCATCGGTACCCAATGTTATGCGATAAACGGCTAATGGTTATTATATTAATTGGATGTGCTTTAGCAGAAAGGACTCAAACCACGGTAAGTAAAAATAAAAAAAGTTATTCTTACTAAAATGATTTATGTACTAGGAACGAGGCCCGATAAATATTATTAGACCCAATTGAATTAAGAATGACTCTGAACTTAAATTTTCAATAAAGTATTTTTTTTGGATCTTGTGCATTAATATAAATGTTTTTTTACTCGTGTGAACGTCAACGATCATAATGCTCCGTCTGCACGCTCCGTTTTGCGTGCACGACGCATACCGATACAAACGGGTACGCGTTAAAATTTGAAGCTAACAACATACATTCGTAATTTTCATAGAGCACTGTTCTCGACCCGCGAATTTACTTCTTCATATGAACGGATTCCGATTTACTGGTCGTCGAATAATTACGGCGCCGCGTTCCGGTCCTTTTGTCCGAAAAAAAAATACAATTTAACTGCAGAGGCAACACAGAGGGCGCAGACGGAGCTTAAGCCCACGCGCATACTGTGCGTCCGGCGCACGCCCAGAAACCACTCTGACCGTAGGTTTTCTGACTGTGACGTCAGTTACAGATGGAGGAAGTTGCAGGACGGAAGCGCGCAGATACAATATGCGCCTGTAAGGTTTAAGTTCCCGGGTCTGAGCACGTCCACTCGGTGGGGCGCGACGCGACTAGCGGTGTCGTCCGCGGCCACCGTAGTGCCCCTCGCGACTATAGCGGCGCTCCTTGCGAGACTTGTCGCGCCGAGACCGGTCCTTGTCCCGCGAGGACTCGTGACTCCTGCAACGATGAAGCTTCGTAAATTAGTTTTACGATGCCAGCCGAGCTTGCGACTCCAACGAAACCATTGCCCGTGCCGTTTACGATTTAAACACAAGCAAATTCCCAATTGGGAACATTTGTGGACGGACACACCTTATTGTCTTTCATCAAAATTGAAGCATTTGTCTCGAGCCTGAATGCGGGTTACTGAAAGACGCCGCACCTCAGACGAGAACAATACTATGCCATGTAATTAACTATTTACGTTTGAAGATATCTAACACAGGTTTTTTTATTGTCCTTGTAGGCAGACGAGACAGCCCATCTGATGGTGAGTGGTTACCGTCGCCCATGAACTTCAACAATGCCAGGCTGCTGCCCGCTGCTAGCATACGGCCCATCTAATGTCTAATAAATAATTTCATTTAATGTCCTCTCATTTAATCTGAAGTGCGTCACTTACAATTAAATAATATGATTTGGTAATCGAATTAAAACCTCCTCCACGGTTAAGACTCCCGTTTATTATTATTTATTAAGTATATTGAAACCGTAAAATTTGATAATCGAAGATTACTACTAAGAAGAATAAAACTATTACATGATTAATTCACTTACAATAAAATTCGTTACATTTAACTTGTGATCTGTTTCATTATATATTACTACACATTAAGAATTATTATTTAAAAAATAATAACACGATATGAATACATTTTCATTATTATTATTATTATTATTTGAAATTGAATGTTAAATTTCGACCTTTGAGGAATAAAATCGTATGAACAGCTTAACATTAGCCTAACATTTGATATTCCAAATAGTAAATGAATTTTAAAAAATGATGATCTTAGAACCGAAATCGCAAGCCCAAGAACCAAATCTACACAAAAACATTTATATTAAGAATCCGTCTTAAGCGTGCGATGTCGCAAGAATTACAGTCCCAATAACATTGGCGAGTAAATTCCCAATAACATTAGGCGAGTAAATTCCCAATAACATTAGGCGAGTAATATGTTGAGTAGGTACCTAGTCTCGCCGGCGGAGCGGCTGTCGCGCGACTTGCGCCGGACGGGGCCGCCGGACCGGGACCGGGGCGACCGCGACCGCGACTTGTCCTGTTTCGGCGACGATTCGCGTTCGCTATTCAAATTGAAATCGTCAAACCTAAAAGCATATTTCAATTTAACAACCTACATTCGAACAGTGTCGCGTAATAATACATTTCATTCATTTTGTTTAACATAAAAAGGGAACAAGTAAATATTCGATAAATCAAGTAATTCCCTAAACTGAGGTTTGTTATAATTAAGGTTAGGTTGGTCTGTGTGCATGTTCCCCCCTCTAGACCAGGAAATGACTAGATCCATTTCGATTACCAACAAGTAAGAACATGTCAGTGAACCTTCGAGGTAAGAGAGAGACAAAACGGGAAATAAATATTAAATAAACATTAAATGAAACGTTTTTCATAATAACAAAAATAATAAAAAAATAATAATAATCACCACATTCATCTAACTCACAAGGGAAGGTAGCACCTACCTGCTTATCTCTGTCGCGGGACAATAATAATAGCTTAGCTTAGTCCTTTCTAAAACCATGTCATGTGCTCAGCAACCACTTAACGCCAAGTTAAAAAACAAATTCTAGCGTTTCATTTTTTTATTCCTACCTATGCTGATTACCTAGAGAGACTATGTCAGCGTAACCCTAATGTCTAGGTGAGCTCTCAGGGCTCGAACCAGGAGGCGTTGCTAACAGTGCCCAGCAAGACCCATGCTTCGCAGAATCTACCACCGGATCGGAAACGCGACACAATGAGAAGATCCGGCGACAAACTCAGTGGGCTGTGTCTATGGGTTAGTTTACTCGCCGAACCCTTCGTTACAAGTGACGAGTTCGACGAGAAGTGTTACACACGTCTCTAATTATTATTGTTATATCCAGAAAATGGTGAGGGAACCTAAGTTTTCATAAATAGGTTTCCTTGGAATTCCATGTAAATGTGGGCATATGTTTCAGACAGCAATAATTCAAAAATATTCAAACTAAAAACGCGAATAAAATAATTACTATTTAGAATTCTCAATGCTGAAACTAACGAGTATAGGCCTGCTTTACTATTCATTTTTTAGGTTTTATAACCAAATATAAGACTTAATTTACAATGAAATCCTACTAATGCCAGCTCGGTTCTAAGAACTATGTAATGCGAAACTCACTTATTTTTTGGAGTCTGGGAGGAGCTGTGACTAGAGCTGGAGCTTGATGAGGAACTTGATGAAGAGGACGAACTTCTGTGTCTGTCAACAATAAATCAATATTCATTGTAAGATTAATTTAAAAATGCAAATAGTGATGAGAAGCTGTAATTAAATATTTTCACAAAGTAAAAATAATATTGAGTTGTGAAAGTATTGGAACTTCTCTGTGTCATGACTAAAGGTGCTCCGCGGCTTCATTCAGAAAGAATGCAATAGATTTCATTTCAGAGGTTAAAGCGTTGCTTGTGTCACTCTGTAGTCCACAAACAATTGATTTCGGGTAGGTACAACCATTTATTTCTGCTGTGTAGCAATAATGTATTTGTGTTTGAAGAGTGAAGCAATTGCTGTATTATAAAACTGATACTTAGAAGTAATGTCTCAAGGGAGTGGCAACATTAACGTTGGGAATGTCTATGGGCTCCGGTGACCACATAACATCAGGTGAACCGTGAGATCGTTCACCCATCTAAGCAATAAAAACAAAGCGTTGGTACATATAATCACAAACAAGCGAATGTACTGTCATGTTTATTACAACAGATATGTCCAGTGTTGCCACAGTTGGGTCATTTAACAATATAAAAAGTATTCTGTGTTAATCCAGGATATAAACTTCGTTCATCTATCATTGCGTGATTGAGTAAACAATAATGGAGAGTCAAGATAAGGAACGCACTCTCTGTTTATAAAAAACTGTCCGTCGAAAAGTGACCAATTAGTGTGGCGCCACTGTAGCATGTGGTGTAATATGAAAGACAGTTATAAAAGCTACAACAGATATCTGAATTCATTCATTCCTCCTATAAGACAGTTCTCGTTACCTCTAAACCTTAGTATAACAACAACAAAATTACGCATTAATATTGAATATTACAAATAACTGGGCGAGTACCTCTTGTTATTTTTTATATCTGGTGAAGCTGTCTTCCCGTTATCTTCTACTTCGGGTACGCTCTCCTTTAGACTTTCACTGACTTTAGATTTATCTGCATCATCTAAAACGTATTTATAGTGCTGTTAAAACTATTGTTTCTTTCACATGAGAAATACACCCTGAAGTACATTCTCATGTTGTATTTGATATTTTATCTGTTCTACACAGACTCATCACTTTTAATTATTATTCTTATAATCCTCTCGCAGGTCTGCTGGAAAAGATTTCTTAAAGAAATAAGCAGTGCCTTTGTACATAATTTTCCTACTACTCTGTACTATGTCTTATTTTTTGTGTGTACATAAATAAATAAATAAATAAAATAAATAAATAAATACACTCTCGTACTTCAAACCGAAGACGTGTGCTTCGCGACAGAAAAGGGATCGTCGTACCTACTAGTGCGGATTTATATAAGTGCTTCTTTAAACCGGTAATTACGCGTACTCATGATATATTTTTTTTGACATTTTAGTTAGTCGTCGTGGCCTAAAGGATAAGACGTCCGGTGCATTCGTGTTGAAGCGATGCACCGGTGTTCGAATCCCGCAGGCGGGTACCAATTTTTCTAATGAAATATGTACTCAACAAATGTTCACGATTGACTTCCACGGTGAAGGAATAACATCGTGTAATAAAAATCAAACCCGCAAAATTATAATTTGCGTAATTACTGGTGGTAGGACCTCTTGTGAGTCCGCGCGGATAGGTACCACCGCCTTGCTTATTTCTGCCGTGAAGCAGTAATGCGTTTCGGTTTGAAGGGTGGGGTAGCCGTTGTAACTATACTGAGACTTTAGAACTTGTATCTCAAGGTGGGTGGCGCGTCTACGTTGTAGATGTCTATGGGCTCCAGTAACCACTTAACATCAGGTGGGCTGTGAGCTCGTCCAACCATCTAAGCAATAAAAAAAAAAAAAAAAAAAAAAAATATATGCAGGTTTGACTTTTATTGCAAGTTATTCCTTCATCGATTTTCTAACATACGTTTCGAGATTTTTTCTTTGGGGTAGGGCGTTTTGTGAGACCGCACGGTTGGAGACCACGACGGTGCCAATATCTGTCGCGAAGCATCAATGCGATACAATTTTAAGGGTATAAATGTTATACTACACTATTGAGACTTAACCTCATGGCTGTAAGTGGGTGGCGGCCATCATATAGAGATGTTTATCAGTTCCGGTACTTTAAAAAGTTGCATAACTTGACAAAAGCTCACTGGGTATCTTACTCTAAGCCACGACATTATCGTTCATTTGTGTTAATGCATCCGAAAAACAACCTCAAAGGATCAAAGATATAACCTTTTTTAGAAGAAGTTCCCCTTTCTTCATCACTGCCCCACAAATCGTATTTTGATAGGTCTGCCTCATCTCCAGATTCCTCATCATCTTCCTCATCTTGTTCGGCCCCATCTTCAGTTTGATGAGCTTGTGTCTTATTCTGGAACAAAATGGATTAAATAGTCTAATAATTACAGTCATTAATTTACATTTTTACATTGAGAGCCAAGAATACACAGATACAAACCTTCTTCTTTTGTTTCTTCTTTCCGTCTGCCTTTTTAGGATTCTTATCTGAACCCTTGACTGTCAATTTAAGTCTATTTAATAAGATAGGTTTCGGTAGAGCGAAACTTTTGAAATTTCCTATAACTGGAGCATTTTCATTTATATGTTTAGTTTTTTCAGTTTTATCTGGGATGAGATTTTGGAGATTTAAATTGAGATTTTTAGCAACATTTGGTGGTATTACTACTGGTCCTGGGTCAAAAATATCACTTAGAAAAGGTGTGTTTCCTCTATTTCCGTGTAACTGTTCTAGTTGTCGTTCTATACTTTCTCCTCGGTTTGTTTCGCGTTCCCATTCTTCATCATTTATTAAATTAATGGTTTCTACATGCTGAACATCTTCGCTTGAAGAATTATGTTCAGTTATATCTACATTTTCAGTTTCTGCAGATGACTTCTGATTTATCTGTTGCAAGTTCTGAAGAGCTAATAAGAGGTTATTTGTGTTAATTCCAGCCAAAAGATCTGATATATCCAGGGGAGGGACTTTTGCTGTTTGTTCTTGGGTTACTTCTAACACAGGCTCTGTAACGGATTCTTGGACAGTGTTGTTTATTTCGCTTTGTGTTGAAATATTAGAGGGGTTTTCATACAGTTTCTGTGTTGATATGAAATATTTATGATTCGGTTGTATGGAAACAGATTCCAGAATTTCTATGGATTTTGATGGACTTTTAGTGTCATTTGATTTAGACATAATGTGTCTATTGACATCACAGACACTATCCTGACTAGCAGTTTGTATTATTTCAACTGATGGTTCTCTGCTCACTGTTATTGGTTGATCGATATTTTTAACAGGCTGAGCTTGTACAATATTTTGAACAGTAGTACTATCATCTATATCTGATTCAGAGACAGCAGGGTCACAGGGTTTCAGAGGCGAAATTAATTCACCCAGCTGTTGGCATTTATTGACTTGGATTTCTTTTAATAAACCAAGTAACATTTCTTGTTTGAAAATACCTGTAATAGATTTGTTAGAAGTGTCAGGTTGAGGTTCTGTATCTGCTACAGAATACAGCATGTTTGATAATGGACTTTGCATTGGGGCTACTACAACTGTATTTTGTGGAGGTGTAGACGTTTTGTGGACATTTAATCCAGTATCAAATGAATCTTTGTACAATTCATCATCATCTTCATCCCACTGAGATTCATATCTTTTTAATATGCTGTCATAATCAATTTCTTGACTTTCTTCAGGACTAGTTCTAACTTCGTTAGTTTCAAATATGTCCATAATGCTTTTATTTTTATTATTTGATGCAGACTGTACCACAGCAAATATTCGATCCGAATCTTCATGGTTAGTGGGAATTTTCACTGGATTACAGCTTTGTGATGGCTTGTCAAATGATAAGTACTGGTCATCTGGTGCAGTATAATCTAAATCATCTTTAGTAAAATCATCAATCTGGTTCATCACAGCTTTCTTCTGTGTTTGAGAATTGTAACACTGTATTTCTGTAGGATACGAGTTGTTTGTACTACGGTCTACATGTTTAAAGGGGATGGCATTAGTCTGAACAGTAATTTTTGGAGGTTTTTTAATTGTGTTCCAATTCGAAAAGCTGGTACTACACTTTTGTAGTGGTAAATTTCTGGATGTGTTATTGTTTCGTCCGAAAGCTGCTCCATTTCCTTTGGCCCAATAACCTTTCCGACGAACATTGTTTTTAAACTCTTGGTAATTTTTCTTTGCAGTGGAACCAACTTTTGTCGGTACATATTCTATGGAACCTCCATCTGTATCAACAAGTTTGCTGTCATGTTCTCTTACATTCATGACACTCAAATTAGATGTATACCTATTTGAAGCCTCTAGTGATGGCTGGTCTGGGTTTACACCAGTACTGTAGCCTTGGAATGTCTGAGACTCAATGTTTGGACTGTAGCTTGTTAGTTTTGCATTGGATAACGCAGAGCGTCTTCGAACTCTTCGTCTTAATTTTCTACCTTCGCCATAAACTCTTGACAAAAAATTTTCATCTTCACTATTGTATGACATAGAATCTGAATCAGAATCCTGTATAGACAGTTTTGTCTGAATCTTATTGTTCGAAATACTTTTCGTATTTATTCGTTTCTCTAATTTCTCAGAATCACTGTCAGGATAATTTGAATATTGACTAGCACGTGAGCTAGATCTAGTTCTTTGATGTGTAGAAGGAGAACGACTTCTACCATCTCTTTGAGAGCTCTGGCCCTCTACTGTGCTAACTGAACTTGCCAAAGCACGAGCATCTTTTTCTAAGCCTGGAATGAGCAAGGTTTCCGCACTGACACTTCTTTGGTCCAAAAACTTTGTTTTTGTTTGACTAACATTTTGGAGGCTTTCACCACTATCTGATTCTATTGGAATTTCATCAGGATTGGCTATTTTTGTCACAATTTTGTCTACATTTACATTATTCAGAAGTTTGTTACCAGTGCTACTGAGAGGAGACAGCTTTAAAGAACTATTATTTATTTTTTCATTAACATCTTTCTTTGCGTCTAAATGTGAGTCAACCAGACATCCTGTGGTAAGTAATCTCTGACGCCATGCAAATATTGTTTTGAAATCAGGAGCTGGTTTGTCATAAAATGATTCAAATCTATCTGTACTGATTTTACAATTGTTGTACACAATAGCAAAAGCCGCAGCCTTCACTCTTTCTTCAATTGTATAACTGACTTGAAAATCATCAGCTGGAGTTGTCCCAGCAAATGTATAGATCACATTATCATTATTAGTAGAAGACACCCTGTTCTCCATTACAGGGTTGTAAGGTTTATTACATGTTGACTCAATACTACTTCTCTTGCTTCTCTTAGAACCAGTTTCATAGCCTGATGATGCCGCATGGTCTCTGTCACCTGAGCTTATAAATCTTTTACGAGGTTGATTGATAGTTTTATATGTTGGCAACATATGATCTTGCCTATGATAGTTAGTCTGGGTTTGAAGTTGATTTCTTCTGAATGCTACCTTAGTAAGTGGTGGAAAATCACACACTGAGCTATCACTAAGGCTGCCTTTTGATATTTTTACACTATTAGCATTGTTCGTCTTTGAAGCAGGTACAGGCATTTTATGGTCCATATTTGTTTCCATCTGCAGCATTGTTGAAGGCAACTTTTTGGGTGCTGCTCCTTCAGTGATGCCAACCTGAAGGCAGGAAAAATAATCTCCACTTTAGTAACAATGTGCTTCAACAGGGTATTTGAGAGCAAAATTCTTCTGTTTCAAAGTCCATTATCACCTGAATTGGCAATAAAATAATATTCTCCAAAGCGGTCAAAGCTAGACTATGTTTACAAGATGTTATTACTTCGTTGTATGAATTAATAGTGGCATTACGTTAGTAAAATCAGTAGCTATGAACACACTAATGATGATTAAGTATTATGATTAGCTTTTGCTGTGTTATTCAGTGTTGTTTGTATTAGTGCATTTTTTTTTTATCTTCTACATATTTTTAGAGCACATACCTTGTCTTGTTGTTCCGCTTTGCGTTTACGTTTCTTTCTTCCAAATTCGTCATATTCATCATCGGAAGAATGCTCACGACGTCTGTACTCTACAACTCCGCGCTCATTATAACCGCCGCCGTAACCGGTACGAGCTTCAACCTAAAATTATATTTATATTAAAAGTATTTACTTCATTGATATTTCTATTCACTATTTTCTTTGTCGATAACACACTCACTTCACCAAATTTTGGTGCATTGCACACATTACACGTTTGACGCCGAGCCCAATTCACATTGGCACATTTATTGCATTGCCAATCATCAGCGTTGAAAAGGCCGCGAGACTTTTCTGCCGCTGACTTTCCGATCTCCGTTCCAAGCTTTTTTTTAGAAGGCTTTACCCCATCAGGCCTATCTTTATTACATCGGTAACATGATGCCCGACGAGCAAAATTAATATTTCCGCAACTTGGATCACTGCAAATCCAGTCGCCGTCGTTCATTTTGCGAACGATGAATATTCTTTCTTCGTCACAAATGTTTCATTATTTATAATGGAACATATTCATAGTCTACACTTGTAAAGAATCATTTATAACGCGTTATTTCAAACTTGGATACGTAAATAAAAGTCAAAACATTCATTCACGACTTAGAAAGAAAACCAAGCTCACTTTCGCAAGAAAAGCAATCAAGCTTCATGCCAGCCATGACGTGACGCAAGCGCCTCTGAGTCTGCTTTTTAATATGACTTGGATACGAGTCCTTTAAGACGTATTTTAGTAGTTCAACTTATTTTAACGACAAGCACCAAGGTTTTTTTTTTTATTGCTTAGGTGGGTGGACGAGCTCACAGCCCACAGGCCACAACGACTGTAAATTAAATGGGGTTGGCAACTGTCAAAGTGGCGCTGGTGTGCATTGTTCCCATAACATTCAATATTTGTATTGGAATTTTTGATTAAAAATTATTTTAAGCACAATGACGCGTTGTTTTGTACCAATATGCTCAGAAATTGGAGTACATCAATTCCCTCCCATCAATGGAGACAAGAAAATTGGAAGACTGTGGTTAAAGGCCATTTGACGCGAAAAAAGTACTCCCACAAAAAGTTCGAGGTTATGTCGTAAACACTTTGTGGAATCTGACTATGAAAACATTAGTAAATACACAGGTATGCTTCTTTCTGTCAAATATTTATAATGCATGACTAGGTGTAGCACACATCTCTGTTCTCTTATTAAAAAAATCCAATAATAATTAGTTAGGCACACTATTAGTTGCTAACATATTTTGCAAGTAGATTTATGCTGTAAGGAACCTTTTAACAAACACAAAATCAGACTGGAGGAAACACATTCCTCATGAGCTGTTGTTCATTATCAGCTGTTACTATTGAAAGTTCTATCTAAAGCACTGCATCCATTGCAATAACAAATATTTTGAAACTATGGTCAGGTTTCCTTGTGATAGTATATTTAAATGTTATTCTTTGTGTTGTAGGTGTCAAACAATAACATAAATATCTGAAGAAAGGTGCTGTACCATCTATATTTTCATGGAATATGAAACCAGTTTCTGAAGAAACAAAAAGTAGAGGAGTTACTCATGTAATTTTAGAGAAGGAATTGTCAATAAAAATAATTAATAATATTCCTGATTTTTTATTTCGACAAGTGTGTATAGTTATAATACAGATATTTTTCATACAATGCTTCTTTGAAAATATTTTCATAAAAGATATCTAATTTATTTAATATATTATTTATAAAATTATTGTCTTTTTCAACATAAATCACTTTGATGTCATTGTAGGTGTAAATGACTAAGTTGCAGTATGTTTTGCCTGAGCAGTATAACTGTCCTTGGATTTGATAATAATATGGGCAGGTTTTTTTAGAGACAATATCCCGTTACATTGTTCTAAGTAAGGCACCGTTGTTATATTTATTTCATGTTTTCTGCTAGCTTAAGGACATTTCACTTCAATTATAGCTTCTTCGCCCAACACACCATCAGGAGATGCAACAAGATATGGGCGCTCTTGGCTATTGAAAATGCCACATGGCTCCACTAGCAAATCATATATATTAGCATATTTTGCTAGAGCATTTTTTTCATTTTGTTTCAAAATTAAAATTTTGGTCATGTAGCTCTAATCTGAAAAAAATAAAATAATACATTAGTTGGTAAAATAATACATTATAATTATAAAATAAAATAATACATTAGGTAATGTGTGTAATATGAGCAATTCTTTTTGCACATGCTACAAGGAATAAAGTTCCTAAGGTACACAATTTAATATTATTATTATAACAGCTACCAGAAACAGTTTGAGAGAAGTTTACTAAGTTAAAATAAAACATCAACATTGTACCTTTCGACAAAATCCACTTTTTTTCTTCGTAAAGATGCAACACGTTTTCTCAACTCCTCCTTTAATTCTTTAACTATCCAGTTGGAATACATGTTGTAAAACTATTTAGCACTACTTAGAAAGTAATAAGAACCGTATCAAAGTCACAAAATGCCGAAATATCACGAACACAAAACACACAAAATGGCGGCTCTCTGTGACAAGGGAACAAGCTACGCTGGCGACATCTGAGAAAAGCTTTAACCGGCCAACCCCATTGGTATTAAAAATTATTGGTATTAGTAATGATTTAGGGGGTTACAAAGTTGTATTCAGTGTACAAAAACATATAAAATCTAAATATCTCAAACTTAATTTCAAAAAATAAATAGTAGATTGTGAACTTAATAAGTTAAAAAAAAAATTTGAGACTTCCGCTTATTATTATTGGTCGACTCTTGGTTATGATAAAATAATGAATTTTGATGTGAAGTGAACACGCGTGATCCTCTTTTAGTCGATTGGTTTCAGTTATTATTGCTAGACATATATTATACATGATTGCTAGATTTAAAAAAGAATTTTCAGATTTACAGCTTGGTACATTACTATTCCAGTTCGAGCCTCGCGCGCAAATTCTTCTGTCAAAGTTGTATTAAGTTGTTTATGTGAGGTTACATGGTCGCAAAATTTACATTTACATTTTTTCCTGAAATAATAATGAAGACAAGTTCTAAAGATCAAACTTAAATATAGCTACTCCGATGTCACTAGCCTTCTAGTTTTCGTTGTGTCTGTCAAAAAGTACGCGAATATTTCATAGCTGTGGATTTATGCATAATGTTATCACACGATGTATGAAGATGATAACATCACTTGTACCCCAAAGCGTTTTGTGCTCACTGAAGTTACGAATTCATCGAGTTATGTATCGCCGACAGCAAATCTCAAATTATTAACAAATGTCGCGTTACAATATCCTACACCGCCGCCCAGTGCTGTGCAACGCAAAGAGAAATCACTTCAAATATTGTGTGACAGGTAAGCCTTTTTGACATAGAAAATAAATCCTAAATAGTACTATATTAATGAAAATTTAAAATATGTATTTTTTGTTTTAAGATTCTTACAGCTCTATCCACTCAAAGGTAATGGAACGGTGGAAATTCAGTTGGACAGTACTGCAGCCAGGTTAGGTGTCGAAAAGCGACGTATATACGACATCATTAACATCTTAGAAGCCATGCAATGTGCTGTTCATAAAAGGAAGAATACATATTTGTGGCATGGGGGATCAAGATTAAATTCCTTCTTGAAAATGTTAAAAAAACAAGGGGAGAGCATGAGACTGTCGGAGGCCCTCAGAGGTAAAGCACCAAAGCCTCCAGCGCCTAGACATAAAACATTAGGGGTCCTGGCTCAAAGATTCCTAATGTTGTTCTTAGTAGAACCTCTAGTAAGTATTCTATTCAGTGAATTCTAATTGTTTTTTTGCTGCACACGGATGTAGACAGTTAAAAAAGAAAAAGCTTACAACTAATGATACCACATCTACTTGTTATATATTGACTTATTATAATATAAATACTAAATACTGTGTATATTGATATAATACATTATGTGTGGTCTTACAAAATACCCTATATCACCAGTAAAATTCACTATACAAACATATGAGTTTAGTTCAGTAATGTGAATGGTGAGCAATCAGAAATATTGGCAAAAATGGGGAGGCTTATGCCCAGTAGTGGGTATCAGGGCTGAAGATGATGATGATGATATTAGTGATGGTACTTATTCTGTTCCTTTTCATCAAAAGGACTATATAATATATATCCTATATAGTATATAAAATATATACACATTATTGGACTAATGTTACTCAACATGTGTGCTTAATTAAGCTTTTAATTCCATTTACTGAATATATTATTGAATAGTAATAACTTTTATTTTAATTTCAGAATACATTAATCAATTTAGAAATGGCTGTGAGGGTACTTATTGACACATCTAACAAGAACAAGACAAATCTCTCCCTGGAACAACAGGATCGGCAACATAAGTCTAAAGTGAGGAGATTGTATGATATTGCCAATGTATTGATATCCATTGGTCTTATAGAAAAAGTATCCGGAAATTTAATATTAAAGAAACCTGTATTTAAATATGTGGGGCCTTGCAAAATGAAAAAATGTGAAAAAACAATGTTAACAACCCCATCCCCTATTACCCCTGTAACTGTATTGGAAAGCCAGTCTAAGACACCGACATTGCAAGTATTTGCAGGAAAATCTAAACGGAAATTAGAGTTCACTACTCCAAGTTCGACCAAAGAAATGAAACTTGGTATCACAACCCCACCTCACACTCCGTCACACAAATGGGATGAAATCCTGCTCGTAGCTGACATGGAACTGACTAGAATTAACAATGGAGCTGTTTTGTGATTATTAATTTACTGAAAACCAAGATTTTTCTAAATGTGTTAAAGAGAAGGTTGCCAATTTTTTAAATTTAAGAAAGTGTCCCCTGTGCCTTATATTTGAATGCTGTTGTGCTATACATATTGTCTTCCAAGGGGATAATTATATATTATGAAAAGAATAAGAATTTAACATGTTCCTATATTGAAATTTTATTCACTTGTTTTATGAAATAGGTATATCTTGTCACAGACAAAATGGTGCAATAGTCGTTGCATATGTAGAAAGTAAAACTGTAATTATGTATTATGCTTATGTATAAAATTGACCAATATAATAGAATGATGGCATAATTTATGTAAAATTATATGTTTATTTAAATTTACGATCAACACTATGGGTATAGTAATGATCACAAGATTATTTTACAACGACAGCAATATATTTTTAATGACATAAAAATGTAAAATCAAATTGGAATTATAGCTATTGCATTACTATACTATCACAAAAGATTAAAGAATGAGAGATATTAAATTATAATTATTTTTTTTAATTAAGGGTTTATTTAAATTATTGCCTATGACGAAATGATCAGGAAAGAAATCATAAAACTTAACAGAAATATATTTATATAGATACATAAATTTAAAACAAGTTAGTATATTTATGTGAGAGTTTAGACTGTCGATTTTAAATGCTGTACTATTTATCAAATACTTTAACTACTTTCTATCTGCCCCTGGGACTGATTGAAAATATACTAACCCTTTGGGACAAAAAAAATATTTTTATTTTTAACATAAATGGTTTTAACTTATTAGTTATAAAATAAATTAGTGTCAAATGACACTTTCATTTATTGTGAAGTTGCTTATTTTGACTTTTTTTAGCCAGACTTCTATTAAATAAAAAACTTATATAGAAATGCTGTTTTCTTTACTTTGAATAAATGAAGAGACAGTTCAGCGGACGTCTGCTCAATCGTGCTAATAGCCAAAACAACGGGTTTTAAATAAAAGGGGATGTTAGAACGTTTATTTATTTAAATCTTTAAGATAAAGTACAATAAATTCCTCTAATATATGAATAAAAATGTTATTTATATTTGGTTTTCATTTATTAATTCTACAAAATCATTTTCTATAGGCTGGTACGTTCTGTATGATTGCTAATAGGCTGTCAGCATTGTCTAATAACTTCGCCAGACTAGGACAGTCGAAACTAACCAGTACTGCATAGCGCATAGATAATACACTTATGCTTAGCGTCATATAGCTGTAATAAGCAACACTGCTGGGTTAAGCTGACAACCCTTATTTTTACATGTAAATAAATATCATTTATTATTTAATAAATATTATTTATTTATACTGTTAATCTTCAACTTTATAATGTTAACAATGTAAGCCTCTGTATATCATGTAGACTAATGTTTTATTTATCTTTGATGAAGAAACACTATTTAGTAATTTAGTTTTATTTTTTACAATACACAGGCAATATGTAGTAAATATGCTTATCTATAATATGGTAATTTTTCGATAATTAATATATTGATTACTTGAATGAATTAAAAGTTTAAAATAAATTCGAAAACACCTTTTTAATAATTAATTAACAAACAAAAAAGTATTAATAAATATTTTATACATACACACTATTTATTTTATTCATTACATGGGTAAACGAGCTTACGGCCCTTCTGGTGTATAGTGAAGCCTATAGAAGTCACAAAGTGAACACCGTCACCCACCTTGCAACATGAGGTCGATGTCCTACCCTTAAAACCGGAACTAAGGACTGATTCGGGGCAGAAATAGGCAGTATGGTGGCACTTACTTGTGCGTGGCTTAGAAATGCGCCCTAGCACCGGTAATACACCCTACCATCAGTACCTAAATACCGTTACATTTAATCATGTTTAGTTATTAAGCTCAGTTATACGGTGGTGAGGAGAGAACCGGCCAGGCGGCGGAAGGAATAAAGGAAGATAGCTCTGTCACACTTGCTCAATCATCGGAAACTGCTCCGGGTCTTCAAGATTAGGTAGTGCCTCTGCATCGAAGAAGCTTGCATGAAGGGCAACTACGGTTACCGTTGCACCTATTGACAAAGTAGTTTAATGTTAATAGAAAAATTTAATTTAGAATGAATGAAATGGACATATAAAAACGGATGTTTACATACCTAAAACCCAGAATAAAACGGCTCCAGCTCCAGCAAGCCAACAGAGTGCCATGGATCCGGCAGCAGCTATAACATACTGCTGTGTTTTCGTTAACTCCCAACCACCAATCTAGGAAGTCGTAAGAAAAAGAAAGACTAGAAACTGGAAAATATATTTCGTTCCATAAACTGAGAAACAATAAATATCAGGAGTATAGTTAAGAAAGAAATCCACTGATAAGTTTTTACAAACCATTCTTCTTACCTTTGGCTGAAAAAAATTAAACTCTTACAATTGAAAATTTTTAAGATACAGCAGAGCTGAACTTTATTCTCACCATTATTACTATCTCGTGTTTTTTTATATATTTTTGAATAGACTGTACATTCAACTTCAACTACCTACCCCCATTAAGTATAAAAAACTAAACTAAACTTTTAAATAAAATATTATTATAAATTTTTCACAATGACAGTTTTACTGTAGACCCTTTGTGATAAAAACAGTTTTAAACAACAATTTTTACCTTCCAAGTATTCGGCCCTGAAGTTAATTTTCTATATCCAAAGAAACTGGCCACCATAGTGATCAGCAACAGTGGTGATGTTATGCTGAAAATATATTAAAATATAAACTATGTTATATTTCTCAATTTTCATGACAGTAATCATTTCTATCCGATGATTTGAAGGCGAAGTAAATCGTTCTTTAGAAATAAGGTGACACTCTACAAAACATGCTTACGCCCGGTCATGACCTATGCAAGTGTAGTGTTCACTCACGCGGCCCTCACAAACTTGAAAGCCCTTCAAATAATACAATCCCATTTTTGCAGGATTGCCGCCGGAGCCCGAAATCCGAAACCTGAACCTCCATGGCGATATGGACCTAGAGTCCATCAGTAAGCATCTACAGTCGGCATCAGTGCGCCATTTCGAGAAAGCGGCACGAAACGAGAACCCTCTTATTGTAGCCGCCGGAAACTACATTCCCGAGCCTGGGGATCGAATGGTAAACAGTCGACGTCGCCCAAAACACGTCATTTCGGATCCTCCCGATCCACTAACAGAGCTTTTCGGTACCCCAAGCACCGGTCATCATTCTCGTCGAATCTGTCGCTTACAACGAAGGCCTCGGCAATAAGAATACAGCAACATTTTGAAGTCGTCGTGGCCTGAAGGATAAGACGTCCGGTGCATTCGTATCTTGCTATAAGAGTTAAGAGTCGCACAGCGGGCGATGGAGAGAGCTATGCTAGGTATTTCTCTAAGGGACAAAATCCGGAACGAAGAAATTCGACGGAGAACCAAAGTCGACGACATAGCTCTCAAAGCTAGCAGGCTGAAGTGGCAATGGGCCGGTCACATCTGTCGAGCCAGCGATGCCAGGTGGGGGAGGAAAGTCCTCGAATGGAGGCCACGGATGGGGACAAGGAGCGTGGGGCGTCCTCCAACCAGGTGGACTGATGACTTAGTGCGCACGGCGGGAAGTAGTTGGATGCGGAAGGCGGAGGACCGCATTATGTGGAAAGCATTGAGGAAGGCCTATGTCCAGCAGTGGGCAGATAAAGGCTGATGATGATGATGATGATGATGATGATGCACCGGTGTTCGAATCCCGCAAACGGGTACCAATTTTTTAAATGAAATACGTACTTAACAAATGTTCACGATTAACTTCCATGGTGAAGGAATAACATCGTGTAGTAAAAATTAAACGCGCAAAATTATAATTTGCGTAATCACTGGTGGTAAGATCTCTTGTGGGTCCGCACCACCCCGACTATTTCTGCCGTGCAATAATGCATTTCGGTTTGAAGGGTGAGGCAGCCGTTGTAACTATACTGAAACCTTAGAACTTATATCTCAAGGTGGATGGCGCATTTACGTTGTGGATAAATGCGCCATCCAACAATATGGGTTCCAGTAACCACTTAACACCGGATGGGCTGTGAGCTCGTCCACCCATCTAACCAATATAAAAAAAAAACAGTTCACTGAGTTTCTCGCCAAATCTTCTCAGTGGGTCGCATTTCCGATCCGGTGGTTGATTCTGCAAAGCACTACTCTTGCTAGGGTTAGTGTTAACGACGTCAGGTTTGAGACCCGTGAGCTCACCTACTAGTTAAGGTTACGCTGAAATGGTCTCTAAGGCCATCAGCTTAGGTAGGGCAAAAAAAAGGTAATCATTTATACTGAGGTCCAAAAATGTCTTCAATTATAATAAAAAAAGATCTTTAGAAGAATACTAGAACTACTTACAGGCAATAGGCAAACAGTCCCAGAAATACAATTAGGTAATTAGCTTGAAAATATTCTATGTTACGGTAGAATCTTCGAGACAATCTTGGTATAGACACTGGTACCTGAAAAATGTATTTCATAAATGGTTTGAACTATATTATGGGAGACCACATACTTTGTCCGGATCTGTGAATGAATTTGTATATCTTGGTTCTCTGATAACAAATAATAATGACATAACAGCAGAAATAGTTAAAAGAATATTGTCGGCGAATAGATACTTCGGCCTGCTTTAATATTTGTTCCAAAATTCTGTCACGAAATATCAAAATTCTTCTGTATAAAAGCCTACTGAGACCCATTCTTATTTATGGCTCAGAGACATGGGTACTCAGCAAAAAGGATGAGAACCGTTTGCTTGCGTTCGAGCGTAAAATCCTAAGACGGATATTCGGTGTTATAACCACAAGTTGTATGATATTTACAAGAATCCTAATATCATAAAAACTATAAAAATTGGACGCCTACGATGGGCAGGACGTGTAGTTCGAATGGAGGACACCAGAATGCCAAGAGAACTACTATATGGCAAACTACCACAGAAGTGGTGGCAGGCCCAAACTCCGATGGTTAGATAGCGTAGAGCCCGGACCTCAAAGTTGTCGGTGTCAGGAAGTGAAAGGAGAAAGCCTTGAACAGAGCAGTTTGGGGAGACATACTGCACCAGGCTAAGGCCCACCCTGGGCTGTAAGGCCTAAGATGCTGATGATGATGACATACTTTGTCCTGGGGAGGTGATGAAAATATTTTCCACCACAAGAACAGTAAAGCAGTATTCTGTGTTCAAGTGCATGGCATTCAGGTTGTGATGTCTCTGCTCTCTAGTAACTTCAAACCAGGGCAGTGAGAGTGACCACTTATATTTGTCAATATAAAAGGGATGGCTGCTTTAAGCTATGAAATATTAGTAGTCATTGTGATACTATTCACATAGTATGATAAGTACCATGTGAAAATTATAATATACATACAAGAATATTTTACACAGCTTAGCGACCATACTAAGACTAGGTTCAATGTTATGATGCATCTGCGTATTGGCTTTATTTACTAAATATTTATTGTTACCACTTTGAGGTCCCTATCACTCTTCTGAGGAGTTTAACCTTAGCAGATTTAAAATTTCCACATTATGATTATGGTATTCAAATGTCTACAGTTATATGTGCTATAATATGTAGCTCTGGAAATTTTGAGGGTTGCAGCTAGATGTTCCTTGAAGTTGGCCACACAGTAGACTGGGTGAAGTCTGTTTCCAGCAATGATTGTCTACTATTTTTTTTATTATTATGAAAAAGTTGTTGCGAAAGTAACCATAATTAATAAATTAATTCATAAAAGTTGAGATAACCTTAAAGTTGTCAGTGGCAACAAATTGTGTCCATGGCCTGCGTGAAGATAAAACTCCCATCAACAATGCAGGAGCCGCACCACTACGTACATGCTGCAACAACCTACAATTACAATTTTACCTTTGTCACTGAGATAATTTTTGAGATACATATCTTTAAGTGCATTTGTAAAGGAACCTATTCTTCTTTTCACTAGAGAAATATCATGAATAGATGCATAACTTTTAATTTAATTAAATAACATAGTTGTCTTTTTGAATGACAAGCATGTTTGAATGATATGTAAAGACGTTTGTCTCATTAATATATGACATACATTAACAGATTCAGTAGTTTGTAAGTAAATATATACAAAAACATATAATTTAGCATTTGCCCCTCATATACAGCAAATGAGTCATTAACCAACTAAGTCGTCACTGCCTAGTGGACAAGAGTCTCAGCCATTCACATTAAGAGATGCAATTATGCCAATGTTCAAATCCCACAACAGATACTAATTTTTCTCATAGAATGTTCACAGGTGACTTTCACAATTAAGGAATCATCTATTAATACTGTAACTTAAATGTAACTATTAATTATTGGATGTAGTGTTTTTGATTTGCATGGCTAAGAACCATCACCCATTCTATTTTTGCTGTAAAGCAGTAAGGCATTCCAGTTTGAGTGTGGGACAGCTGTTACACTATACAGATTAGACCTCATGTCTCATAATGCACCACTTAACAGCAGGTGAGTCTGTATATGCAATATTTATGAAAGCCTAAAAACATTCTCACACTTTGGAAAGTGATATATGTCCAATGATGTTGTAAGATAATAATAAAAAATCAAATTCAACATTTATATTTTATTTACCACTAATAAAAAAGCAATTGCTTAGTGTAAACATCAATTTCAGGTTCTCTGAACAATAAAATGCTACAAATGTTTACTCAACAATTCTGGTAAATGTAAGCACAATTCAAACATAAAACATAGAATATCTTAGCATGAAATGTAACTACAATTTATCATATTATCTACTATTGATACTTAAGCATGATAAAATCTACATAAAAAAATATGAGTCCCATTATACTTTAATATTAGGTAATTTCTTAATGACTTATCATTGGGATCAAAATGTCAACACAAGGTACAATGAGACTTGTGGTCCAAGTTTAAATGAGATTGAATAAGGACTGGTGCATTCTAACTATAGTCTATGAAGGCTCGCAATATGCACTAAGAGTCATATTAGAATAGTTTCTCTAACAAGCAGTGAACTGATATTGATGGTGGTATTGAAATAAAGGGTATCTCGGAACCATTTGAACCATCGAAACCAAAAACATCTAATAGATTAGAAGTCTGCTGACACGTTAATAATAGTATTCTAAAAAATATAATTTACTAGCATGTTTTGCTGTAATACCCACTGTTTCAACTAAAAGCCATAAATTTGTAAGAGCATAAAACACTTCTAAAATGAAAATATGACGATTTCACACCACGTAACATTTCATTACTGATAAAACTTACAATTCTGCATCATTCACATACTTTTGGAAACCTTTCTTTTCTGTTGTCGCGTTTATTTCACCTGACAGATCAATCTTTACATTTTCAGACATTTTAGGGATTTTCTAATTTTGTGTACAGTATATAAGTATTATTTAGTAGGTACACTATTTATTAATTTATTTTGGTTGTATGTGCTGTTTAATTTTTATTTTGCAAAATAAAAACTTGGCATTCGATTTTTTTTATCTACACATACAAGTAAGCGAGATGCGCCCATTCAGCCAAACTGTTTTTATTGGAGGGAAAGTAGTCTTTTCGTGCAAAAAGTAATAAAAAGTGCTCTCTTAAGTAAAATAAAAACGTAGAAATCATTGAAACTGATTGAACATTCTTATTAGCCCGAGGAGTTTTTGATATTACGTATTTTTTTAAATTGATTTCCTTGTGATCCTCTAAAAAAACTATTTAGTTCTCTAGATAAAAATAATACAAGGAAGAAATATCCAGGCAACTTTATTTTGATATGAAATAGCATAAACCACGTAGTAAAAAATCCAGATATCCCTGCTTGAGAAAGATAAAAAAATCAAGCTTAAAGACATTCTTATTTAGGCGTTTTCACAATTATGCGGAAAATCAGTTGTCATTAAAACTACCCTTATGTTAACAGTCATCTCACATCAGTTTTTCATGCTTTGAATCAGAATCTTGCTGCAGGATACTCCCTAAATCCTGCTAAGATCGCAACGTTCGCAACGTATGCAGGAAAAGGCTTTAAATCACATCTTTAGAACATGTCCTCCGTAGGATTTAGCTGTGGTGATTGCACAGGTCAGTCAAGGATCGTCGTGCCTCTGCAGCTAGTTGGATATCACTAGCACTGCATGTGGTATTGTCCCATAAATTCTTGGCTCAATTATAGTCAATGGATGTATACTATTAGTATCAGGTTACGGTATTTTCAGCAGCAGCATTTTATTAATACGAATTCTCTTCCAAGACATAATATTTCCGCGGTGGTATGGATAGAATTCCCGAGGGTGCTGCCTATCCGGCCTCAAATCAGGATTTCCTGTGTTGTGGATACCAGAAACTAACTTAAATATAATATTATATATATTAAATATATATTATACATATATATAATACGCACCCATCCAAAGCAAATAAACCTTTTCATTACACGAATGCTTACACGATGTAGGAATAGAACGGACGGCCCTCAGAGCAACAGTCAGGAGCGCCGTCTACTGCACCACCGAGTCAGTAAAAAATGTGATAAAGAGACAAAAACGCATAAAAACTAAAGCATGTAATATATTGTTATTTCACGTTAAAAAAAATGCTTATTAATTGCGTTGTTTAACTGAAACCGACATTACGTTTAATACTTATCAACCAAGTGATTCCTCTATGGTTTAACTGTATCATCTATTTTTGTACATAGAATACTTGATATATAGAATCTAGGGACTTTTTGGCGGGAACGCGAGGAGTGAAGTTGTGTGATTTGTTTTATTTTGTCTATTTAATGTTTCTTCAGGTTTAAATGTGTTATAACGGTGGTTTATTAACTGTTTAATATCTATGAAAGTGCACAAATGTGGGAAAATGAAACAAAGCCGCTGGAAGTAACTTCTCGGGATCCTCCAAAAAGTCCATTGAAAAAATCTCAGTAAATGACCACCATTTTACTGAGATTATATTATATTTCATTGCACATCATCTCATCTCATTTCTTTTAATGTCATCCCAGTTGATTAATTTCTCAAATTAATCATCTTCATTTCATTCCATATTATCATTTTTCATAAAAATATCCCATATCATATCATCTCATCTCATTTCAATTCATTCCATTTCATTCCATGCCATGCCATGTTTCATATTAAATTAATCAGCTTGATTTCATAATATCATATTTCATAAAAAAAATATATAAAAAATTAGACTGTATGGTGTAATAATACCTTCGCCTTTCCATTTGGAAAAATAAAACTACTACTACTATTGACCATAGATACACAGCTGCCAGATGGGGGGATTCCCTGCAAATTCGGGGAGCTTTTCGACCTCGAGAGTGAGATTCGAGGGGAATGATTTTTTGGGGAGACATTCGAGGGGAAGTTGGGAGAAATTTCGGAGGTTTTTTGAGTACCAATAATTCATCCACAAACACAATTCCCATTACTATTAGAATAATTATAGTCTACTTTTTTTTTTTTTTTTTCCTACCTAAGCTGAGAGCCTTGAGAGGCTATGTCAGCGTAACCCTAACTTTAGTAGGTGAGCTCACGGGGCTCAAACCTGATGACGTTGCTAACACGAACCCTAGCAAGAGTCGTGCTTCGCAGAATCTACCACCGGATCGGAAACGCGACCCACTGAGAAGATCCGGCGAGAAACTCAGTGGGCTGTGTCTGAGAGTTAATTTACTCGTCGAGCCCTTCGTCGCAAGCGACGGGTTCGACGAGAACGGTGACCGGTGCTTGAAGTACCTAGAAGCACCATAGTCTACTATACTATTCACAAGTCCATATTATAAAGGACAAATTACGCAACCGAAAGCCAATAGAAACTGCCGAAGCGGTTCTCAGGATTCGATTTTCACTGCCAAGTAGATGCTATTTTGTTCCCACATCGGACATGTTAAATATCTTCATCTTCGAAAACGCGTATGCTTTAAATAATAATAACGAAAGTGAATATAATTGTAATAATTGCTTAGAAATGGTTGAAGTTATGGGAGAGCTTGATTAAAAAATAAAAGAATCCTTTTGGTTTTTATTTCTTCTTTGAAATAAGTAAAAACTGTTTTGGGGTTTTTTTTTCTTCAAAAAGCTAATTTTCGGGGGCTTTTCGAAAAAAGTTGAGGGGAAATTGACACGGTCATCTGGCAGCACTGCATACATAATGCACTTTTTTTTTTTCTCCCATTTCTTGGCCTGCACGGTTTGTGCGTCAGCCATACATAATGCACTTACTATTAGTCTATAAGGTCTGGTAACCCTTGGCCTTAAATAAATAAATAAAAATGCACTTACCATAGATTATACACTAATATATTTGCACTTACCATAAAAAAAAGAGATGAGTTTAGAGTGATGATTGCTATTTTATTTATATTAATTAACCTATCTCTGAATATAACAGCTTCATTAAACGCTGTGGCTGTTATTTCTTCTAATTACTCTAACGAAACTGTTGATGATTACGGTTAGTTTAAATGTAATATTATTTGCTTACCACGTTGCAAAATGAATGCCCTCAAGAATTATTTACTCCACTACGGTAGTGTTTGGTAAACCAACTAAAACTAAGCCCTTAATAAGTAGACATTACATGTCTCTTAATATTTCAGATAAAATATTATGTCGTGGTTGCGGTATTGATCTCGCTTCATCACAGAATATCATTTCTAAGTTGAGCCCTTCTTCACAGCAGTCATTTCTTGATACGTTGTTTAATACAGAAAATGTCTTAATTCAAATACTCCTAAGTGAATTCTTTCATTTTCCTGTTATAACCACTACACATTCAAGTTGTGTTGGCGTTGGGGAGGTAAATTTTATTATTTTGTAGTTGTATTTTTTTAAACTAATGCATCTCCTTGAAATATAAATTTAATAAATTTCAGTGGGAGGACAGTGAAAATTGGTTTCCTGATTATCAGTGGAAGCCTTGTGTTTGTTCAGAATGCGGAACCTACGTTGGTTGGGTTTTTAAGCCTATTGATTTAGACATAAGTGATACAGATACATTTTTTGTTCTTATTCTGACGAACATAATCAGTGAAACTTGTAAATATATATTTTTTTGTAATCTTTGTGGGTTAATTTTTTGTGGTTTTGTAAAATTATGTGCTGTCCATGTGCATGTTAAAATGTAGGATTGTTTGTCTGTTTGAAATTATTTGGTTTATACTATCAAAATATCATATCATTTCATTGGAGTAATCAAATGGAGCAGCATGGAGTGATCCCAGTGCTTAAAGCTCCTGGGTATGAAACTGAGTGACACACTTCACTGTACTACTGACTGATATAAGTGGCTACAGATTACAAGAGAATGTCACAGACGTGCGCATCATGATGCTCAGCAATGAGCAAACAATTAAGTAGACGAGAAAAGAAATTTCTGTTCATTTTTGTACATTAAGCTTTAGGCTTTTGGTTGAAAAATGATCAACCTGGCTTATGATAATACACATATTGGATAACTCTAGTTATGATATACACTGACTTGATTTGAAGAAAATAGTAATCATTTAAAGAATTGCCTCTTTGACCTCAATTCTCAAGATCAACAGCAACATTCACATTGTCTTTTCTATAATACCATATATGTACTACATATATAAAGTATGTAACATGACAGTCAGTATATTGTGTGAAGCTGATTATTAACCAAAATTACAAAACTTATATTGAAAGAAAGAAATCGGTGTTGAGCAAACAAGACCAGTAACACTTATTGTTAAATTATGATGGCATTTAAATTTCAATGATAGACTGAACCATAGTGCAAAAGAGAAGACCAAACTTTCGTCAAAACTTCTCCTCCAATTAGACTGGATGGGAAAGGCACATGACAGTGACTCTAAATAAATGCACTCTTAAACTCACCCCTGCATTGACCACTTATGTCCACTTTATCCCAAAAGGATAAGATTTCACAAGCTACAAACCTATCATGATAGCTTTCTTGCTTTACAAGATAAGTTATAAGCACTGCTTCGGTATTTTGAGGATCTGATCAGGTACAGACAATATGGTTTCTGTCATGGTCTCTCAGATATTGATCTGTTTATATACATTTTAACGATAGGCAGCGGCTTGGCTCTGCCCCTGGCATTGCTGACGTCCATGAGCGACGGTAACCACTCACCATCAGGTGGGCCGTATGCTCGTCTGCCTATAGGGCAACAAAAAAAAACATGATTTAGTAGTGGGCAGAAACCTTATACAGCACAAACATTGCTCCCATTGTGATATGTTGAGGGCCTTCAACACAGTTTTACATAGGTCACCTCTGTCAAAGAGACCAGCTATGGAATTTCCGAGGAGCTTTATAAATAGATTGGCTCATGATGAACTGTAGAATCTTTGTTTCAACTAAAATGCCGTATTATGTTAATAATTGTAGATATTGTGAATTCAAATAGATGTAGAGATATTCTGCTTGGGTAAGGCTTTCATACAATTATCATTGTACCAGCAGCAACTGAGACTTGTTACTATATAAAACCAGTTGTCTTCTGATCTGTGCTAAAGTAAAACAACATACTTCAACAATAGTAATAAAAACTATTAATTATGAACAGATTCTGATAGTTTTCATAAGAAGTCTACTGGTCTTTTTACTGGTGTTAGATCATCTTTTGAGTCGGCACGGGTAGGTACCACCGCCCTGCCTATCTCTACCGTGAAGCAGTAACGCGTTTCGGTTTGAAGGGTGAGGCAGCCCTTGCACTGTAAAATCTGAGAACTTAGAATTTATGTCTCGAGGTAGGGGGCGGCATTTACGTCGTAGGTGTCTGGGTTCCGGTAACCACTTAACAACAGGTGGGCTGTGAGCTTGTCCTCCCACCTAAGTATTAAAAAATAAAATCTATGAAGCTACAAACTTTCCTCATTGGTCTCTCAACAAAAGCTTCTCGACCAACTGTTGTGATTGTCTTTCTGTAAAAAAGCATGTGTTTTTTCTGTTCATAAAAGTGTGCACCTTCTAAACTGGGATTTAATTTTCTCATCTTTCCTTTAAGTATCTTATATTGGTTTTTTGTATTTCAGTTCTTGATTCCACAATAATATATCCTAAATAAATAAATAAGCAATGGCATCCGAAACCTTATCTGAAGCTGACAAAGAATTTCTAGAAACATGTGAAGAAGAGTTAAAAGATAGATATACAGAAAATGATGAAGAATTTATGAAAGTATTTAATGCAGAGCCTTCCGTTCCTCCGATCGTAGATCCGTGGTGGGTACCAAATTCCAGAAGGAACGATCGCCGTCACAGCAGGCGTAGCCATCCGTATGAAAGACCCAGTAACAGGGGCGGAAGATATCAAAACAGAGATGATTCTGGACGTGGTTACAATGATTATACCAGAGAGCAAGGAGGGTACAGCAGTCAACGAAGAAGATATTATTAGGATGAAGCTAAACCTGTAACATATACTTCTGTTTATAATGTGCCTTCTAAGAAGTATGGTCACAATAATTTTACTTTTAATGATGTTAAATAAAACACAACTTATTTTTCAAAAGAATATAGTTTTAATTATTATGGCTTGATTTATATATTAAACAACTTAGAATTACACAATAAATCACCAAGAAAGTAATGTCTACAGAGACCGCATTAGGGAAACCATAATATGTAATGGAATAAATAAAATTTTCGCTGCTACTCAACAAGTCTAATTATAAATTTCATAACAATAATTATGCCGATAAAGTATTTAAATCTAATTTTATCTATGACGTTCCTGATGTATACATGAATGTTTGCAACATCTGACAACACTGCTGAGAGACCTGCACCTTGGATCAGACATTGTAGTTTGGAAAGTTATAATCTTGCGAGGTCTTTATTGACACATGAATAGGTACTAATTTAAAGCGACTTGCTGTTCGTATCTAAGTGGAGGCGCGTAGCTCGCAGTGCCTTAAGATACATTTTACGTCAATAAAACAATATTGTTGAATATCAGATTAATCTGAGTAATAAACATCATGCTAACGATTACTAAGCACAATGACGATTACATTTATAAAGCTTTCTAAGAGTAACTATTTTAAACTTCATTACTAATCATTTTATATATTAATATCGGCTACTTATTTCAAAATTGAAGCGCCACATCGAAATCAATCTATATTTCTGCCTCGATAAATTACATTTGAAAACTTTAAATTTATATCGTCTAAAATAAAATTATAATCGAAATATTAAAAAAAAAACACATTATCGTATTGCAGATATAAATCAACTAATAAGGTGGCATTAAATGAATTTAATTATTCAAATCACAGTACATATAACACAATAGTTAATTGCAAACTAACTTAATATTATGACTCAGTACATTCAGGCACGATAACATAATACATTTTATTTCTACTACATATAAATTAAATAATGTTACATCTACGACGAAATCTAGTAATGATAATCATAGTTTGGTATGAGTCATTCGGCCCCCGTCTGCTCGGCAAGAATAGCTTGAAACATTGCAAATTCTCCGACACCAGTAGAGTAGCCTCTTACGAAAATACACAGCAACGAACTAAAATCATCGGGATTACGTTCACCTTCAATACTGACACACCGATGACTACTAAACGATAAACGTTAACTAAATACATATATGTATGCATAAAATTCTACATAACATACAATAATCGTTTTTTTTTTGTTTGTTTGTTTGTTACAAATACGTTTTATTTACGTTACTTAACAACAATGCACAATATTTAATTGAATTGACACGTAAAGATCACCGGACCGCGGGAGCGCGCGCCGCTTCTCCAACTTACTCAACGACAATTGACTAGGATTAACGCGCCTGCGCAGTGCGGCGCTTGTATCCGGACACGCATCGATACTCGACGAGCACGTAAACATTGGTCAGGGCTCAGTACGCTTGACTAGGGACGCGTAGTCACTACAAAAATTCTGACTCAGCTGCATCGAAAAGTCGTATAGACAGGTTTGTAAAAGTGTCAAATTTTCGTAGCAAAGTTCATAAGATAATGTAAAGCTTGTTTCGTGTCGAGATTAGATGCGCGGGGGTGGCGCGGGCGGAGGCTGGCTCGGCGCCGCTCAGATGAAGGTCCAGCACTCCATGATCTTCACGATGAAGTCCTCTCGCGTCGTCAGCGGCTCGTTACCGTACGTCTTGCACCGTTGCGTGCGCCCCAGGTACAGGTCTCCGTCCAGCCACAGACCGAATTTTCCACTGGAAAATAAAACCATACCATAAAAATTATGCTACCTTCTCATGGTTGTTTATAACTAGCTTTTGCCCGCGAGATCGTCCGCGTGAAATAGTTACTTTGGCGTATATCTACATATAGCGTAAGCTCTCAAAAGGGAAAAATACCCCGATTTTGAAACATTCTTTATTGGTGCTCCGCTTGGTCCTATTGGTCTTAGCGTGATGTTATATAGCCTATATATAGCCTTCCTCAATAAATGAGCTATCTGACACTGAAATAATTTTTCAAATCGGACCAGTAGTTCCTGAGATTAGCGCGTTCAAACAAACAAACTCTTCAGCTTTATGATATTAGTATAGATAATTGACATGTCATTATGCAGTACCGCTGACAACGCGTATGCAAAATTTTATGTTGATCAGTTAAATTGTTAAGACATAGACACGTCACAAACAAACAAAATATATATGAATAGATAATATATCGCACATGCGGTGCGATAACGTTCACTTATGCAAATTATGTAATTTTTCATGAGAAATGTTGGAAAAATCTTATTATATAATTATTATTTTTTTCTTTTTTTATTGCTTAGATGGGTGGACGAGCTCACAGCCCACCGGGTATTAAGTGGTTACTGAGGCCCATAGACATCTACAACGTAAATGCGCCACCCACCTTGAGATATAAGTTCTAAGGACTCAGTATAGTTACAATGGCTGCCCCACCATTCAAACCGAAACGCATTACTGCTTCACGGCAGAAATAAGAAGGGTGGTGGTACCTACCCGTGCGGACTCACAAATGGTCCTACCACCAGTAAATAAGTAAGTAATTCTTATATAGTTCTGCTAGGCTATAGAAATAAAATGATAATATTCAAACTACAACTTTAAACTTCATCAGTAAAAGCAAACATCTGTCATCTCACTAATAACTATTAAAAATGAATTTTCTCATACTCAGTTTAGTGTCAACAAAAATTGCATAAATGACTTTATAGCATCGTATATGCGATATATATCCATATTGTATTACCGTAAATTCCATACATGGGTGAACAATCAATCAATTGCAATGGTACTTACTCGCCAGCGCCGATCGATATATTGTCGTTGCTCCCACGAATAAAATACATGTTGTCTCCCGTCCATCCCCAGTACTTGAATTTAGTTTTGACCGTTTGCGATTGTTCTGAAACAAACAAAAAATTATTAACGTTAAAATCTTTCAATTAATAATGAACCTTAAAACAGCATTGGATTGAGTTCAACGAACCGTTGTCTTCCTTTTTGGTGTCGCTTTGATTATCTGAATCTGTTTCTTTGTTCGCGTCGTCGGCGTGGACCGGGCCGTGAGCCCCCGGGCTCGTGTCTTCCTCAATCCTTTGAAACGAATAGAGGAACGATTCGCCAGTACCGTAGAAATGTTCAGACGGATGTAGAGCACACGACGTCATGGCCCCAAACACCTAGAAAATTAAAAGGTACTTTAACTACAAAATTAAAGGTAGGTACCTAATTTCCACATTTTTTTTTAACGTATTTAATTAAATAAGGTGTCTTGAAAGCGTTTTCGCTGACGACACATAAAACATACAACACTAAAATTCACGATGGAGAATTGATATTTTACTTATATGGTTGGAATTCGCACAAATGAAAATCAGCTGACACGAGAGTTCAATGACCTCGTAGAAACGCGGGAGACGGCTATCGACTGCATCAGCGTAACATAAATGCGGATAATGAAATATTAGAATGTACTAGCCGTACTCGCCGGCTTCGCTGGGCATTTAAAATTAACATTATTATTTATTGTCGTTATCATTAGGGAGTCCAACACTCATATAAATATTAGCCTATCCATTAAGTACATGTATTTTCTGCATGGATACCAAGTTTCAAGTCAATCGGATGTAGGGTTCAGTAGTTATAATGGAACATCCGTAAAAACCACTGTAGATTTTATATTAGTATAGATTCATTACTAGTTAGAGAGCTGGTGAAATTTGTAAACGCTCAACGCTCGTATTGTAAGCCCGCACGGGTAGGTTTTTTTTTATTGCTCTTGTAGGCAGACGAGCATACGGCCCACCTGATAGAGAGTGGTTACCGTCGCCCATGGACTTCAGCAATGCCAGGGGCAGAGCCAAGCCTCTGCCTACTGTATGTAGCACCATCTTACTTATTTCTGCCGTAAACCATGCGTTCTGTTTCGAAAGTTTGGTGGACAGGTGTTATATAACACAATCCAAACTGACTTGATATCTCAAAGCCGGTGGCGGAAAGTACGTAATAAATGAATAAATAATAATATGAAACGGCTAAAATGTATACCACTATGTATTAATGATATTCCGGCCAGAGTAGCAGTTCACGTTTCGATTTCGCTAATAGTATTTTTAGTACAAACAGTTATATAAAGTAAGTCGAAGTTAAGAATACCGTATAAAATTTCGTCACTCAATATTAAGTAGGCATGTACTTTCGCTAATATTTCGAGAATCGAGCGATGCGAATTGCATTCGATCACATAGCTGTCGCATAGTGACGATAAAAAAAAAATGGCGTATTTTGTCGTCGTGGACTTTTTGGCGGGAAAGCGAGTGTGGAGCGAGGAGTGAAGTTTTGTGATTTCAGGTTTAAATGTGTAATAACGGTGGTTTATTAACTGTTTAGTATCTGTGAAAGTCCATAAGTCCATAAATGTGGGAAAATAAAACAAACCCGTTGGACGTAGCTTATCAGGATCCTCCAAAAAGTCCACGGAAAAAGTCTCAGTAAATGACCACCATTTTACTGAGATTATATTTCATCCAATATCATCTCACCTCATTTTGTTTCATGCCATGCCATGTTTCGTATTAATCAACTTCATTTCATTTCACTTCATATTATTATTTTTCATATATATTAAAAACTAGCTTTTGCCCGCGACTCATTTACGTAGAAAGTGAAAATATTTTGAAACATTCTTTATCGGTGCTCCACTTGTATCGGTTTCATGATGTTATATAGCCTATATCCTTCCTCAATAAATGGGCTATCTAACACTGAAATAATTTTTCAAATCGCAGTAGTTCCTGAGATTAGCGCGTTCAATCAAACAAAGTCTTTAGCTTTATAATATTAGTATAGATATATATCTATAAAATATAAGGCTGTATGGTATGATACCTTTGCCTTTCCATTTGGAAAAACAAAACTACTACTACCTACTAGTTTTAGTTTATGATGACGTATTATGATGTATGTAGTGCGACTGACGTACGTTGTTATCGGTGTCCTGTATGACGAGGAGCACGGGGCTGTCGACGCGCTGCATCTTGCGGTACATGGAGGCGAGCGAGAACCCGTGCTGACTGGTACTGAACGCGAGCGACCACATGTACCCTTGAGCGCGAGCCGGTAGCACGCTGCACAACTTCTCCCTAAAAACAACAACAAAGTTATTTTTCCTCACTTCGGTTCCCTTAATGCTGAGGGTCGTGACCACCTCCTTGCAACAAGACTATGCGGTTTGTTCCTTTTTTTATGTCTTAGATCGTTGGACGAGCTCACAACCCACCTGGTGTTAAGTATTTAGCCCATACACATCTACAATGTAAATGCCATCACCCACCATGAGATATGAGTTCTAAGGTCTCAGAATAGTCACAACGGCTGCCCCACCCTTCAAACCGAAACGCATTACTGCTTCACGGCAGAAACAGGCACCGTTACAAACCTGATATCATTGTTACATGGAAAATACAATTGGGACTTCGACCTCATGTCTCAAAGTAGACGAATCGTGAGCCAGGATCAGTTGGTATAACCGTTAAAGCGATTAACATCATCGACTGTAGCATTAAGTTTAATACTAAGCGAGCAGTCCTTTTGTCTGCGCGTTTAAAAATAAATACGATACTCGGAACAGCGCCCCTAGCGGCAAACGTAGGAACGCTGTTCCAACTCCATACAAATTTGAGTTAACTTTTACGCGATCGAGAAGTTAAAAAACTCGCACTAAGCAAATCGTCGTCGGTGACGACGAAAACTGTACAACATTCGAAATCTCGGAAATGATATCGCACCTTTGGAATTAAAGTGGCTTAATTAAAATTTTTAATAAAATGAGTTTTATACTTCGAACGACCTATGAACATGTAGGTGTTCTATGTAGGTGTTCTCCTATAGTCTAGAAAAGGACAACCGTACTCTTTGCGTCTCTTTTAAATCAAGTATTAAAGCAAGTATTATAATCGAAAAAGTAAAAAATTATATTCAATATACTGTATATGATATTCAATATACTATACTGAGACCTTAGAACTTATATCTCGAAGTGGGTGGCGCATTTAAGTTGTAGATGTCTATGGGCTCCAGTAACCTCTAAACAGGTGGGCTGTGAGCTCGTCCATCCATCTAAGCAATAAAAAAAAACATTTTTGGTTTTTACCAAAAAAATCAAAGTTTTGGATTACGCCACCTCTAAAGATGCGATGTATTAGCAATTAATTAAATGCGAAATCGAAGCGTAAAAGTTTGTTTAAATAGTTTTAATTGTGTGTTATGACCCGAGAAAAACAAAGAAAATTTGACAGTTAGTTAGTTACCTGTGTTCCATGGTGAATATTTCCGTGGCGCCAATGAGGTCGGGCGGCAAGAACTCCATGTCGACGGAGGCGCCCGACGAGTACAGCGCGCGTCGGAGCTCATCGCTCATCGACAATACCTGCAAAACGACGCACAATAATAATATATTATACGAGCTGATCCGGCAGACTTCGTAGTGCCTCAATCGATAAATAAAAGACCTAAACTTTTGTTTAAAATAAACTTAAAACAAACAAAAGGAATCCGTCCGACGGGGGACACACCAAAGGAAAAACAAAATTGTTATTTTTATTTAATTCCGAGCATTTTCATATTTTTCTACCTTTTAAACTTTCTCTGGACTTCCACGAATGATTCAAGACTAAAAGACTATAGATTAACAGAGGATTATATTAATAAAGCCTTTTTTTTAACACAATGCACGAATTTTAGACTGGTTTTATTTTTTATTAAACAATCCTCCAGATTAAGGATTAGATACATGCTAACGGATAATCCACGAACACAATTTTTCGTTATGTATTTTAAATATTTTTATCAAACATTTTATTATTTATACCTAGAGATATTTTTTTAAATATTTAATCATATTATGTAATTATTGTCTAGAGTAACAAAGTTACGAATCCATACACTGCAAGTATGTAATAATAGGCCTTTTACAAAAAGTGAATTCAAATTAAAGGGTCCTTGACTTAACATTCGACTTTTTCTAAAAATTCTTAATACAAATAACTATGTTGCGATAACCATTATTTTTGACGATAAAATTTTTCGTAGTAAACGATACAAATCACGATTAGCATCTAATAGAATTTGATAAAATATCTATTAAGAATACGCATGTATGCGATAGACGAAAACGTGACTAGAATTGAATGTCTCAACATCGGTTTCCAGCCAGTCGCTATTTTTAAGAATATTTAATTAAGACATAGGTCGAGCGCAAGGTTACATCTTATTAGAATTACATAAGACTGGATATATCAAGCTACAGATATAGCGATTGCCATTTAATATTCGTGCATAAATAAACTACAGTATTTACAAGTTTTATATTACTCGACAATAAAATAAATATTTATCATTCCACTAAATTGCCACGCGTTTATAAAGTATTTAATAAAATTCTAATACAGATGAAATGTACTATGAAAACCGTAACTTTCACTAGAAATGAACAATGATCATTTATTGTGTTGACGGCTAACATCGACACGCTAGGGTGATGATGGCGCATTCCAATACTACAGTTCACATTCAACATTCACTGCAAATGACGCTCGTGCTCGCTACATTTACTATTATTTCTGAGTGCATTTTTTATTAGCCTTAAATAGGGCCCACTTGTGTGCTTAGTGCGAGATTTTTGAAGTTCTCGATACATAATGCAAAAGTTAACTCAAATTTGTATGCAGTTGTAACAGCGCCCCTAGCGGCAAACGTAGGCAAACGTTCCAACTCCATACAAATTTGAGTTAACTTTTACGCGATCGAGAAGTTAAGCACTCAGATTTTGCGAAGTCACACGGGTCCATACAAACGTACGTATTCCCGTTTCCTCTATTGCTAGTGACACTAGAGCAAAATGTATATCATACGATCTGTATAGTTGTTATGTTTATTTTTTTTCCATTCATTGTAATAACTGTGAATATTCTGAATTATATTTTGCAGTTTTCACAAACAGATATTCCGGAAGGAATACACAAAACACGGAACTAGTTTAATTTTTATCTCAAAATAAATCCATTTTGGTTAATTTACTTTGATGCTCTATTGAGGAGGTATTGAATAGACAGTGTAGCAGGTAGCTATCATAGAACAGCATACCCGATCCTGTGGACCGAATGGTAAACAGTCGACGTCGCTATAAACACGTCATTACGGATCCTTCCGATCCATTAACGGTGCTTTTAGGTACCTCAAGCATCGGTCACCGTCCTCGCCGAACCCGCCGCTTGCGACGAAGGGCTCGACGAGTAAATTAACTCATAAACACAGCCCAGTGAGTTTCTTAATAAAAACTGAGTATATTAATAAAAACAAAATGGTACAAAGTTATTTTTCTATTTCCGTCTAAAAAAACCATGTAAAAAACCCGTATCAAACTGAACACACAGTGCGTTCAAAACAAAAAGTTTTCACTAAAGTTATTTTTGAGCACAGCACACCGATCACATAACAATGTTAATTGAGTAACAAAAATCTGAATATTATGTTAATTACACCTATGCGCCATAATTATGTACCTGGTGGTACACTTAGAAAAAAAAAACAATCCGCAAGGTAATACTGGTCATTAGTGATGATGTGAATAGCAATGTGTAGTTAAAGTTATGGAGCAGCAAACATTAAATAATTTAGAATATTCGAGATCATTTTTATTATATATGTAACATTAAATAACAACAAGCTAATCATTAAATATATTTTTGACTGACCCGGTGGCACATTAGTTAACGCCTCTGACTGTTGAGCCGGGGGACGCGGGTTCGATTACCACAACGGACAAATATTCGTGTGACAAAACAGGTTTGTTTGCTATGTGTTTAGGTGTATAATTTCAACATATAATATAATTATACCAGTATCTGTTATTTATTTATTCAACGTTCTAATTTTAGGCTTATTGTCAATGTTTAGTTGGACTTTATTGATAGGTTATCATTGCGCGCACAGACTCACCTCGCAGATGGAATGTATAGTTCCTCTCCGTTTAGCGTTTATAGTATCGAATTCCGGATGTAAGGTGCCTCCTCTACAAATAGAATGAATTGTGCCCCGCCGTTGTACATAACGGTTGAACAAGATCATTTCTATGCTACGAATCTTTTCTACTACCCTGCGCGCTATGCTGCGTATAAAACGGAACATTTTGCCTTCTTTGATTCACTTATTTGTCTTAACCGGACAAAGTAAGAGGCGCGACTGTCGAGGGCGCTGTTTACGGTTGTATTCCGACGAGGGCCATGTTGCCTTATTTATAATTCACTATTGCACTATTATAATGAACGATTATTTCCCGGTAAACGACATTATGCGAACGTGTTTGGTCTAGTCAAGTAGACGAAGCCACAGCGTGTGATCGACTGTCGGAGCGGCTTCTTCGATTTTCAAAGAAACATACAAATTATCTTATCATCCAGTCACTTGCTTCAGTTATTATCAAATTACCTGCTAACTTAACTAAGCCGGTAATAAAGTTTTATGATTTAAATTAATTGTGGTCTTCGATTATGTTCAACGCGATAATGGTAAAATACTGATACATACAACGTGTATTCACGAAAAAGCGGTAGATAAGTAAAACGCAATGTAATACAATTAACGATCGGCTGACGCGCGCGTCCGACCGTCTCGTACGAGCATGTGCAGGCTCCTGAGATTAAGCACGGCTGTTATCCAGTCAGTTTTGTTTGTATTACATTGCTGATTCACGTTCAAAATTCAATATAAAGTTACAAACTATTATGATTTTATTCACAAAGAGTTACTACTAGAGTTCTATAATTTTTTGTCTTTGTGGTGAGGCTTGGGGGAAGCTTATATCCAGCAGTGGACGTCTGTGGGCTGATAAGAAGAAGAAGAAATTATAAGGAGAACAGCAAAAATGTTATTCATATAATAAACGAATAAGACCGAGTATTATTATCGTTAGCTAAGCCTTTCTTCTCTGTCGTTTCCTCATTAATGAGGGTCGTGACCACCTTGGTCCAGTTTTTGCACCAGCTTCCTCCAATGCTGCCTGCATTCGGCCTGCTTAATGGCGCCCGGGACGCTGGTGTTTGTGGCCTCCTTGATAATGTCCGTCCACCTGGTTGGCAATCTTCCTCGACTTCTCTTTCCTAAGCTAAGCTAAATAATTGAATATTAAGAATATATTATATGTTTTAAATTTCAGTTTATTTAACTGCCGTTTTGTACCGCCTGTGCTTCGGGAGTGGTACAATCTTATATATATGAATTTTATATCAATGCATAACATCACCTGTTACTTTAGAAGGCCTTATGCAAAAGTTGTCCAACGTAAAGTTTGTGTGTACAGTTTTTATTTAATCTTAACAATTAAATAAATTTAATGACATTGTAAAATAAATTATCAGCCAATATCACATACATATAATCAAATATTAAATGGTAAAAAAAAAATTACAAATGTTACATTAACAGTAGTAGAGAGTAAAAAAAACGAACGTTTTGTAGTTTTAATAATTTGAAAAGCTAAAAATAACGTTTCAAATTAGTCACAAACCACGAATCTAGTTCAACAGGTGAAATGTTACGCCGCCGCGCCGAAATGAAAATCAAATATTCATTGTGACATGTTTCCTTTTTTTTTTTCAAAAACAAGACTCGATTCAATACTAAATTATTTTCACATCGACTGTAAGCCATTTTTCGCGTACCTAATTATTAACGTAATTAAATAAATAGCTCTTATTGCCTTTGTAATTACTTCTTTTTTATTTATTTAAGTACGCACTTGTTTTCATAAACAATCTTATGTTATCGGACGTCGTAACCACAGCCGATAAGAAAGAAATATCCTTTAATGAAAAATTTGTAATATTAGCAGATTGATTGAATCGAATACCTTATAATGTTAATGATATTTAAACAGGAATCAACCAGATCGGGTCTAATTTCTACAATAATCTATTGTTTAAAAATTTATGTCTATGTTTTTAAATTGGTTATCGGGTTAAGTCGTTACTGTATCTGATAGTATTATAAGACATGAGGTCTAAATCTCAATTGTATTGCAAAACGGCGGTCCTACTCTATAAATCCAAATTACTGTTACGTGGCAGAAATAGGGAAACCGGTTAACCTATTCTTAGCCTTTAACGAGAGATTGTTTTGATATGGCAATGTTTTTAATTCTGCAAACCTTTTGGTTTTGACGCCGAGAAGTATTTCTTATAAAACTGTTTTTATGAAACGCGATGGCGTCATTACCAATTATGGTGCTCCGGTGTAATGTTCCTGTTTCGAATAAATAAATAGTTTTAAACCTTGCGTCGCCGATGGTCACTCGCCTTTCTATTTATAAATCGACGTTCAGTTAATTCACAGTTTTATTGAAAGTCTAGTTTCGCATTTCTTTTGTTTTGATTTAAAAAAAAGAAGCTCGTGAACTATTATAACCTAATACTTTCTAAAATTGAGTTCCAATTTCGGATACAATTCGAATAAAAACGAATCATGTCTTCAAGTTCGTCAAATTTATATTATTTGTGTTATTGATACCCAATAACAATAAATTCATTACACGACAAAAAAATATGCAAGAATAATTTGTCAATTTTTACCATTATTCACAAATAAATGTAGGTTAGTCGTGTCAAAATAAATCCATCGAGTGGTTATTAGATAAGTTCTATTTTTAATTTTATAAGTTTTTATTTTATAAGTTTTATTGTTAAATCATTAAATGGTTCTCTTAATCCAATAAATTATGTCAAAAATATATGTGGGCCGTGTATTCATATATTCATATCATAGTGGAAATGAAGTTAAAAATTTTCATATGGAGTACACATTAACATCAGCTCTATATGATATTTCCGCTGTCACCTAAAGTATCTAAACGATTAAAAATATAGATTCTTAAATACAAATTCTTAATTCGCAATTCTAAAACCAGACACGTTTTCTGTCCTTCAAGAAAGAAAAAAAGAACACCAACTAAAAGTCATTGATGAATTGCGTCGCTATAAATAAGTCGCTTAGACGAACTACAATTGACTTAGCGAATGTACGATTGTTTATTTTTTAAATAGAGCGTCGCATTCTTAATGGTTTCACGATAGCGCGAACAAATAAAAAAAAAACTGTTTTAAGCAGATAAAAGTAACACGTGGTGGTCGACCAGTTCCCGTTCGCCATTGACGTTTTGTTACGGATGTAGCGGTCGCCTATTCGCGGATAGTTTTTTTTTTTTAATATATTCATTGACAGCGCACAGACTTCAAAATTAATATTTTAAGCGTTTCACATTAAGAATGTTTACCTGACACACACATTTATAGACTATTAACGAGTCGTAAAAAGTGTTCAGTATTACGTACCGATTTAACGAGACAGTATCGGTCAATTTAGGTTTATTAATCGTGACGTTTATTTCCCGAGAGTTCGTTTGGCTAACGGTATATTTCGGACGTCTTACCTTCTCGCTTTCGAAAGTTGAAGTCCTTTCGGTCGCCGCAGGGCTGAACCGAACCATTTCAATCCACGAAACGGTATGCATTTATACTAAAAATAAATTGCAACGAAATGTCAAACAGCGTAACGAGTTCAAATTAACTTATTTCACAACGTACGACTATGATACATCGTAAAAAAAAAAAAAAACACGACATCAAAAACACAAGTTGCCAACGCTTAATTTAGAAATCACCCACACGACTGCAAGGTTTTGTAACCAAACACTGAACGACCGCGTCTGAGCGCCTCCGCTTATAAACAACAAAGCAATTTTTAATGTGTACGTTTTTAACGTAACGTTTTTAATGATTAATCGCGGCAAGTTTAAGTTGAGCCCGTTGAATTGTCACACTAAATGTGATTCTCTCACTGGTACGTACAAGCGAGTACCGTATCGTAATGTTGATTGAAGACTAGAAAAGAAAGGCTCGCGGTACGATGGCTCCGTTGAGCCCGGCGGGGAGTCTGACTCTCACGACAAAAACTCCACGGCTACTTGACGTAGCACTGTGCAGGCTACGTGCGGAAACGAATTGTATGTTCAAATCAATTAACCACAAACAGATCAGGTTGCATATTTCAGTGCAAAACCTCGAAGGAATCCATGCACTAATCGGTTCGAGCATTAAGCCACATTAAATAACAAGAATGAATTGAAATATTATGTTATTCTTATTATACTCGTATTACGCGTTTATACGTTTGGTAAAAATTTACTAAAGTTTGTAATTATAATACATATATACATATTTGCACGCGGACCAGCAATTAGCTAGGTGTATATTTTTATTTATTACCGAGGTACGTAAATTGTACAAAAAATTGTACATAAATTGCATTTACACTACATTGTATATAAATTGCACATCTCTATTTCAAAAACAATGTATACCCGACAACTCCATTAAAATTCTAGTGAAACCGAGAGAAATTAAGAACAAAAAGTTATCTCAACAATAACTGACACGTAATTCAAATGAGACGACCTCATGTCTCAAGAAAAGGAGGGTGGCGGTAATCATGTTCATATAACTATGGACTCCGGTAATAATTTAACAAGCAATAGAATGCTATTTGAGAGTACATGGTATAATCTCATCATCATCATCGTCAGTCCCCACAGTCGTTTACTACTAGACACAGGCCTCTCTCAATTTACACCACTGAGCCCGGTCTTCGGTTCTTTTCATCCATTTTAGCCGGCCACCTCTCGAAGGTCAGCGCTCCGCCATTTCATATATCAATGCGCGATCTCCACTGATGAACTCGTCTTCTTCAGGGATTGTCGGTTCTAGGGCACACATGTCCAGCCCACAGTCACTCTAGCTTACCGACATAATCTCAACCCTCAAATTTTTGGAATAGCCGTTGATAAGGATGTATTTGATAGATAACACATGATATAAGCTTATGTGATCACTACTGAATTATTATTACAGGCTAACAGCACATAAAACTAATCCTATGAGTCAAGAGGCGGTTCTCTTCTTCGCACTTGTCTCTGGGAAAGATTACGTTATACTTCTGCAGTATATTATTATTAACAGTATATTTATATTTTTATGCATATTAATGCATACATCACCCGTTACTTTAGAAGGCCTTATGCAAAAATTATTCATTAAATTTTATCGTTCGTACAGGTTTTATTAACGAATGGAGGTTATGATTTCTTATATGCTGTCAAAAATAAGGCATCCGGGTTTTTATATTTCTGACGATAGTAGACGAACTAGCAAAACATCCTTTTTTTTTGTTTAAATAAGCGACTTTCTATAAATGTCTTCCTGAGATATAATTTATAACACAGTATGTGATGCTTAACCGCAGTTTATTGAGTTGAAAGATGCTACATTATTAAGTTGTAATATTAATTTAGAAGATAAGAAAAACTGTATTAAAAAGAAACGTATCATATTATTTTGTACTAGTAAAAAAGTCTTTGAGTTGTGACGGGTACAACCATCGTATGCTACATTAATTATATCTATGATATTTTCATTAAATTTGCACAACTATGATTAACCAAGAATTGTCTTGATCAAGTTATATTTTGTAATGTTATAATGCTATAGACAGATATTTAATAAAATTCCAAATATGACAATATTCAAATTCAAAATTCAAATTCAAAATTTTTTTTTTTTTTTTTTTATTGCGTAGATGGGTGGACGAGCTCACAGCCCACCTGATGTTAAGTGGTTACTGGAGCCCATAGACATCTACAACGTAGACGCGCCACCCACCTTGAGATACAAGTTCTAAAATCTCAGTATAGTTACAACGGCTACCCCACCCTTCAAACCGAAACGCATTACTGCTTCACGGCAGAAATAAGCAGGGCGGTGGTACCTATCCGCGCGGACTCACAAGAGGTCCTACCACCAGTAATTACGCAAATTATAATTTTGCGGGTTTTTGATTTTTTATTACACGATGTTATTCCTTCACCGTGGAAGTCAATCGTGAACATTTGTTGAGTACATATTTCATTAGAAAAATTGGTACCCGCCTGCGGGATTCGAACACCGGTGCATCGCTTCAACACGAATACACCGGACGTCTTATCCTTTAGGCCACGACGACTCATCATTTATTTCACGAATCATTTATTTCAACTTAGATGTCAGTATGACACACTTGTTGAACGTCAAAATACAAATAACAATGTTAACTCTACCACCGGTTCCAAAAAAAGCCACAGTCCTGAGAAGAACCGGCGAAACAAACTCAGCGGGCTTTTTTTTTGTTTTTTCTCAAATATTTTCTTTTTTTTAAATAAATAGAAATATTCACAATAAAAGAAAAAACAAGTCAAAAAAATACAATTAAAAAAAAAAAATGAAAAATGAAAAGGCCACGAGCGAGCGCCTCATTCCCACGTAGTGCCATCTAGTAAATAATCCTTAACTTTATAATATGCCTTGTTGCACAAACGTTCCTTAACAGTTTTCTTAAATCTATGAACAGGTAGTAGTTGAACGTTTAGTGGGATCTTGTTGAAAAGCTGTACACCCAGCCCCCTAAAAGAGTTGCTTATTTTCTTAATTCGAGCCGCCGGCAACGCAAGCCTATGTTTGTTCCTAGTGTTCACATTGTGCAAATCGCAGACTCTGGGGAATTCTTCAATGTTTTTACGCACGTAAAATAAATTTTCAAAAATGTATTGGGACGCTAAAGTTAGAATTTTGATTTCCTTAAACTTGTCCCTCAAGGATTCCCTCGGGTGCATATTATAAATAGCACGAATAGCCCTCTTCTGCAGGATGAAAATCGTTTCGACATCGGCAGCATTGCCGTTGAACTGTTTGTGTGCTGACTATTGTATTATTTTTATTTTATGGATTTTTTCTGAAATAAATGTTTTATTATTATTATTATTATTGCCCCATAGCAAAATGCCATAGGACATAACACTATGAAAATAACTAAAATAAACCAGGCGTGCCGTATCTTCATTAATATACATTCGTATTTTTTTTACCGCAAACGCAAAATACTTTTTTATACTCTTTTTCTTTGCAATTTTACGTTCTTGGCTTAAAACAATTTTATTCACTATTGAAACTAAAAGTATTATACGGCTCCTAATTATTATTTTTAGTTTAGCTCTAAGAATTCATTTTTTATTAGCAACAGTGGAGATAATAACAATTTTAACAGTTATGAAAACATTTACGGTGCATTTCTATTTTACGAAATACATGGCATGAATGTTTTAAATTACTTCAAAAACCGATCAAAACCAGCTCAAACCAAGAGAAAAAAGCTCAGAAAAGTCTAATTTAAGTGCTTTTATATAAAACTTCATATTATAATAAGGGTCGTGATAAAGATTAACAATAATTATGCAGGGTAAGATATAATTATTGTGTGATGAATTTTAAAAATATGGCTTGGCGTTCGAAGTCCGTAACATTCATCGATAAACATCATATTTATTTATATACGCGAATTGTATTCTAAAATGCAGTTCTTGATGAGATGATCGCACAAGGCTTGTTGTGCATTTAACACTAAGTTATTGTTTTGTTTGTATATGAACTTGGCGACGTGTTGACAATTAACAACGATTAGCGCCCAGACGAGAGCAAAGGGAATTATGACGCCAGATTGGTTTTAATTGAAGCGTCTCAGTGAGTATAGTTGACATGCAAATTAATTGTGAAGCCATAAAATAATAAACAACTATGAGCGACGTACTTGTGGATAATAATGAATTAAACTTTATTATTGGAAGTCATTTCTTATCTTTGAAATAGATACAATAAAGTAAATCGAACTGTTGTTATATGCAAGATAAGCTGAAAATTTCTAGAAACTTATTTCTTGATAAGTAAACGAGACAATATTAAAATTAATTATGAAGAAACAAAAATAAATACTTGTTGGGGATGGACATAGATATAGTGAACTTTTACCGATGCCGATGATTCCTGACAGAGTAATACTGAAAATTACTTTCGCTCCGTTTTAAATATTATTATCATTTTTGGGACGACACGTTACGTAACACATTTAAAAATCAACCGAGGCCCGGGAGTCTCGAAGGAGCGCGGGAAAGGCGGCTGCCAACTGTGTTTTGGGTTGTATTAAAAGTTCACGAAATATGCAATGACACAATTTCGTTTAAAGCCAAATATTTACGCTCATCTATATATTAATACGTGAAGCAAAAACTTTGTATCCCTTTTTACGAAAATTGCGCGGACGGAGGAGTATGGATTTTTTCACACTTATAGAGCTTATATAAAAGAAGTGCACAATCCTAATATTTTTTTTAAATAATGCATAAAAGATACATTAAATCAATAAAAAAAACATTACACACACTACCATGTATTTGACACACACACGCATGCATACTAATTATTTATTGTCAAACTTTTGTTCTTGACGTCTGTGGTCAAATTGAGAATAGATTAAATATTGTTTGTCTTTATTAATATTTTTCTATAGTGTAGTCTTGGCGTTGAAAATACAACCATAATAGTGTACAAACTTACAATTCCAATTAATTATAGTCAATTTCGACTACTGCGGGCCTCTAGTATTATGAAATAAATTATATTTCCTTTTAATTGAAGCTATCCTTTTATTTGAATGATGATGATTGATGATGAAATAAACTACTATATTTTTTTAACATAATAAACGCTTCAAAATTTATTTTGTGTCATTGTGTCAAGAAATTATTGGTAATAGAAAAAACGTAAGCACATTCCTCTAATCACCAGTTTCCGTTAACAACAAACATCGGAAATGTTCCAATATAAATTTTTGATTTTAATTTAATTTTAATTGATGTCGGACCAATCAATATAATATACTAACTATCAAAGAAAATCTTCCACCAGGCAATTAGTTGCAAGTTGTGCTTGTAAATTGATATATCACTTGTGTATACATAGTTAGTAATGACGATTTTAAAGATCTGTATCGTTTTAAAATTAAATTATGTAATTATTATTTTTGTATATATTATTTTATTATACATTTAACTCTACGTCACGTGATGATAGTGTCTTCTTCGATCTTATACATAATAAACAAAAAATAAACAAACAATCATACATATATTTTCAACATTCCATTTTCTTTTCACCCTCAATCGTGAACTGGACTTGTTGAATTAAATTATCTATTTATGTTAAATCCACAGCTGTCACGACCAGTTCACAGCTTCAATTAAAACAGAGATCGCTACATCAATACTGCCACAATAATTTGACGTCGCACAGGTAATTTGCGATGCATATCGCGATGAGATAAAGCCGTATTATTCACTTGAATACATTCAAACACAAAACGAGTCATTAGCTTATCTGCTCATCTGTAGCAATATTCTATGTATGTATGTATGTATGTAAACTATTTCTGCGCTGAAGCAGTAATCCGTTTCGGATAGAAGGATGGGCCAGCCGTTACACTGCAAACATTGAGCCCTTAGAACCCATGTCTGGAGATGGGTGGCGGCATTTATGTTGTTGATGTCTATGGACTCTGGTAACCACATCGTGTAATAAAATCAAACCCGTAAAATTATAATTTGCGTAATTACTGGTGGTAGGACCTTTTGTGAGTCCGAACGGGTAGGTAACACCACCCCGCCTATTTCTGCCGTGAAGCAGTAATGCGTTTCGGTTAAAAGGGTGGGATAGCCGTTGTACTGTACAGACTGTACTAAGACCTTAGAACTCATATCTCAAGGTGGATGGCGGAATTTACGTTGTTCATATCTATGAGCGCCGGTAACCACTTATCACCAGGTGGGCCGTGAACTCGTCCACCCATATAAGTTTTTTTTTTAAATTTACGTAATAAAAAATACTTTTTTAAATTCAAAACAAAATTAGGGAAGCCAATAAATACTTTTACGGTTTTAAAATCGCGTTTATCATCTAACTCATAATAGATTCTTTTATGATGAGGATCAAATCAAAAGTCAAATACACTCAAAGATCTATAAGTATACAATTATAAAATTCTAGTAAAGTCCAAAGTATAAAATTCTTTCTGCGTGTAGAGAAACGGAATTATCATTATTATTATTTTTATAAATACTACTCCGAGACGTTTACGACCACGCAGAACCGTAAAACATTCGAAATTTCGGAAACAGTAGAATTAAATTAATAACCCCGAAATTAAGCCGTAAAACTAGTTTTATTAATGTCTACTACTACACACGCGCAAAATCGAAGAAAATACTACTTTACTAAATAAATTTTAAATTTTTTCTGATCGTATTCATAATGTGCACATATTAAATACCAATTATTTATAAGTTTTTATTGTTGTACTGGACCCAGTTTGGACTACAGAATGTGACTTCATCGAAAGCTTCAAGGTAAACAACTCGTGGAAATAGTAATCTATAATAAGTTATTTATTAGCATATATATATTTTTACATATTCAAATGTTAACTTCGAGTGTCGAATGCCGCAACGAAGGTATTTTTCCAGTGTTCGTTTCAATCAGCATATACGCATCGAATAAAACAGTAAAAGCCTTTTATTCGCGGAGTATATGTTGCATATATATACCGCGAATACTAAAAACGTAAATATGGAATGATAATTTACATATAAGGGATTATGGAGGACACGTATAAAGAAATTTTTACGAATATAGGAATTGGCTAGATTATTTTTGTAGGCAGTGGTAAACGGATTCCTTATTTTCTTCGTTTGGTTCTTCTTAATTCAATTCGTAACTACATGATAACCGGTTTTTTTTTTGATAACGCCATCTTGTTGTGTCTTTAAAGCGGTTAGTTGCCCTCAATTAAGAAAAATAGTATTATTATTCGCCAATAGATATCAGGAAGAGTTGATTATTGAAAACACGAATAAAACAACATTTTCTGAAAATAAATCGTAGCTAGATCGATTTATCGCCCCCGAAATCCCCTGTATACTAAATTTTATGAAAATCGTTAGAGCTGTTTCCGAGATTCAGATTATATACATATATATTAATATACAAGAATTGCTCGTTTAAAGGTATAAGAAAGATAAGATAAAACGAAAAATAAGTAAATTTTGCACAATCATTCAGTTCTGAAATAACACACAGAAATAGGCTTTTTGATCACGTAGATAAAGCTTATAAAGCTTAAAAATTAAAAATTATCAATTCGCAACTTTATCTTTATATCGTTTTTATTTATTTGTTAAAAAACTACTAATAAGTTAAAGCTATTTCAAGAAAACTGTTAACACCCCATTTTTATTCTTTTTTTTTTACCCATTACATTTTCAATCAATACAATGGTTATTTTGTCGGTTTTCACGAGTCATACACATAATTAGGAATATTTTAAAAGTTTAATCTGGCGTTTATAATTTCCACTTTATTACCTCAGACGGCTTTCTTTTCAATTTCAGTTTTCGTGGCCACGGACGATTCAGGTCAGTCGTATTAATTATAATACAATCAATAGGTGTCAACAGTCGGCTCTCTAAGCGGCCGGAAATGCTTGTACAATGCGCGGACGATTTATCAATTGACTATTGTCGCAGATTACGAGCGCTTTATACAAAGAATCAAAAAGGAAATTGCATTCAAATGAAAACAGGAAATGGTGAAGAAAATTTTAACCTTTAAATATAACACATTTCGTTAACGTTGTCTGTGAGAATTTAGAAACAGGCTTCGCAACACTTAATAGATACTTCTTTTTTTTACTATTGAAAGATTACTGGTGGCCCGGAGGCCTTTCCAGTTTCACCAGGACTGGTGGGTGAACAAAGGGTCAGCCAGAACTGGTGAGATTTGTTAACAGCTGCCCGAGCGCCTCCGAAGGAGACCTAACAACTCAAGAGCAGCTGCTTCGCGAATGAATCTACTACCGGATCGGAATCGCGACCCGCTGAGAAGATCCGGCGAAAAAATCAACGACCCGATTAGGTTGCATGTCGAACTCTTTGTCGAGTTCGACGAGTACGGTTACCGGGGTCCCTAAGCCTGCTCCTAGTGTTAGAGCTCAAGGAGTCTAATGCAAAGATTATTAGATCTGATGGATTAGTATTTCTTAGTATTTCATCCATTTTGAAAGACGATCAAGTAATAACAAAATAAATTATTAGGTCATTGTTTTTCATACACGAAACCTGTTGTTCAAGCATACTTGGGTTAATGTTTACAAGATTTCAAAAAAAGAGGTTTACACAAAAAAGTTAATGAATTTTACACAACAAAATTTTACATAAAAACACCGATTCTGATTCAGTTTTAACCAACGTTTTTTTTCTCTTTTTATTTGACCTTCGCGTGTCGACTTCCTTTTAAATATGCATTAATAAGTACAATAAATTAACTATTCACTATGATGACATTTCGCAACCTTACTTATTTTAATAGACAACAATTCCTTCAAATTATTAACGATATTCAATATGACAAAAACATTAAAAATGTTGTTGTTAACAACGTTTTTAATTTCATTTCGTTAAGCAGACGACCCGACCACTGGTTCACAGGTCACCTGAACCCACAGATAACGAGAATACTAATGCCAACCTTGAGCCATTGCTTTAAAGTTTACATTGCATTAGCCTTTCAAATCGGAACGCATAGATGAGGACAACAGACCGATGACTGCAATATAGTAGCAGTATCGTGATTAATAAATAAACCAGACAGATCAAACTGTATCTTAATCCAGTCCGTGAGTAGCTGGAATGGCTACCAACGATTAGGTACGGGAAAAAATCTTAATGAAGAGCATCTCGTGGTTGTCGGAGCCCATAGACAATAAGTACGTAAATGCCGCCACCTACCTTGAAACATGAGTTCTAAAGTCTCATTTTTAAAGTACAGCGGCTACATCACTCTTCTAACCGAAACGTTTTACTGCTTCACGGCAGAAATAGGCAAGATGGTGGTACCTGCCCGTGCGTGCTCACAAAACGTCACAACACCAAAACAAGTTTGTGTCTTAAAGAGTACTTTATAAAAAATTCTTAATCACTGATTAAATTCGAAGTACCTCAAATTGTTTCGAGAAAAAACATGACCTTAGGCTACAATATGACGTTTATATTCGCCATCAAATACGCAGGTTCAAACAAACAATGCGTACGTACCATTTGTTGAAAAAATAAAGCAATTTGTAATTCAGATTGCATTCATACATAATAATTATTATAATAGGTACTTGTGAAGGGTCGATGAATTTGGTGCCGAGTCTGACGCAGAGGCATTCAAATATGAATCTTTCTAGAAAACTCTTTTTGGTTGCGTCGACAACCCTTATATGAATCTTTCTAGAAAACGCTTTTTATTGCGTCGACAACCCTTATTTGTATTTCAGTTATTATGTAAATATGTAGCACGGCTTTACTGAGAAGTATTTTCGAATTCAAATTTTGAAAACGTCAAACTTTAACATTTCACGCACAAACACAGTCGTTAAAATATATATTTATTTTAATTTTAGAACTTTATACAGGTGCATCTGATTTGAATAGTAGAATATTCTATGTGCTTCACATGCACTATACATGTTGTTCTATTGGCGACAGCTAACAATCACTATGAACTCTACAAACATTAGTTTTTTTTTTTTTTGACTAACAAACGAGCAGTGCAATTCTAGATCAAAGGATTCAGCATCACATTCGTGCCACTAAACTATGCACGGGATGAATACGACTCCGCTCTGAACATTTCACTTACGTGGAAAATTATTGTTATTAGTACTAAATCAAACATAATTTAACGTTTTCAGAACATCTGTGATAAGATTAGACTTGATTATATGATTATTAGCCATTTATGAAAGCCGTTGGCCAAATCTCGTGTTGCTTAAAGGCGCGTAGCGATCGTGATAATACACGGAGCGGTAATGGGTTCAATTGATTTAAGTACAGGGAATATCGCGAGTAGTATTCATCCGTTGTGTGACCGCCAGAGGGCCGTACCTCCTGCTGGGGTTCCTCGCCGAGCGAGTCGCCCAGTGCCTCGGCCTGGCTCTTCATTATAGAATATATTTTCACGTATGGCGCCTTCAGGAGCTACACGCAACCGCATATATTAGTACGTATCACAGTTATGTGTCTCGTGTCAACTTCGCGATCAAAATAAGAATGAGATGGTCAATGACCTTTAGCTGTCAAATGACATGTCACAAAAGATGATCTAATTATTATTTTTTAGATTAAAATATTAAAGCTACGATTATTTTTTAAATACTTTAAAATAACGTTATTTGTTATCGTGTTTCTATTTTGCTAAAATGATGTTCTCATTTTTATTTTGGTCGTCTTAATTATGTATGTCGTATGCTTTGTTTTTACGATCGAAAGTATTGTTTGTAAAATAAATTACTTTATTTATTATGTGGCGCTGTATGTGACACACAAATCGGGCATTTAATGAACCTTATTAGCGTGTGTACGATGCTTCCGAGAACTGTTTTGAAAACACTGTCCCCAATATTTGGAGTGGATTAAACGAGGACAAATTAACTACACGTCAAAACGCCTCTGGAATGCTATTTAATATTATAACTATTATTATAATGTTTACAACGTTATAGCTTTAACGTAACGAAGACGAGCAAGAGAGAAAAAAACAACCATTCAAATGTGCCTTACTTAATGTAAAATGTCCAATGTGTACCGTAATGTGGAATGTGAGTTGCGAAATCGTCAGTAAGTGTGAAAGCGTTGTTAAATCGTACATTATATTAAAAATCATTTGTAAATTATTCGAATAGCTAATTATAATAACTAAAATGGAGTTGGACAGGACGTATGCTACGTTGCAGAAAAATAAATAAGTGGAGTAAACGAGTAACTTTATGGTATTTTGTCCGAAAACAAGATGCGAGTGACGATATACGTCTAACCCTAGGACCATACTGGACCCGAGTTGCAGAGGACCAAGCTCAATGGAGAGAGCTGGAGGAGGCCAATTTTTTTTTATTGCCCCTGTAGGCAGACGAGCACACGGCCCACCTGATGGTGAGTGGCTACCGTCGCCCATGGATTTCAGCAATGCCAGGCACAGAGCCAAGCCGCTGCCTAGCGCACGCCTATGCAACGAGGCACGCGAGATATATTATAAGAAATAAAATGTATAAACACAAAAAATGTTAAATTGCATCATGCATGCAGTTCGGAATTAAAGGGCTTCATTATTATTATTATAATTATAATAATTCTTACCTCCCATGACTCGCGCGTGATGTCAGACACGTCGTCGTTGCTGCTGGCGCGATCGTCCTGCGACGAGTAATCTCAGTTCAAACATTGCGTAAATTAATTACGTAGCTATTAGTTAAATTTAATAATTATCTCCGCGTAAATCAAGTGAACGCGAAACTCTTATCTTTTAGTGTAGGTAACTGTATATATTATAAACAGGTAAAGGAAGAAAACGGTAATAATTTCTTCTCTGTTTTTCAACAGATTTTCTTTTTGCATTCTAGTAGATATTGACAACCTGTACCTATATAGTGTTGTCAATTACAATTAATTTGATTTTTTTTCAAATGTCAATGAGAGGGCAAGAATATGCTGTACACCAAAATAAATAAAAATGTAAAAAATTTAATACAAAAAAGTACAAAGGGCAGTCTTATCGCTAACAGCCATCTCTGTTAGAAAACAATTACAAATCGAAAAGACAAAGCGTAATACGTAAAGCGAATATCAATCTTGAGATTTCAGTGATTATGGTCGAATTTCGATCATAGGTGATGTTTTTGATTAATCTAATTAATGTACTACGGGGAAATTTGTTTTCGGTCGAAGTCAATATCTTTGTTACGCACATTAAGGATCCAGGAGTACCTACTCATATTTGTGCGGTGTCTACGGTAAGTGAAGCCTATCAATGTTTTAATTGTCTTCTTGTGGTTCGTATGGATATTAGCAACAACAGAGTCACAATCGAGCCGTTACGTAACGAGGATTCGCTTCAAGCGTAGTTTTAACTTAGCACACGCCATATTGTCTGGTGTATGATAACAAACAATCTCTTTTTAGACGTTGTGATGTTGTCTATCAGTATTTGATGACGGTAATGAACATGTAAAGCCGTGTCTGTGTTTGTACATTTGATTAATATTGAAATTCGAAACATTATCTAACTTGATGGATGAAAATAACTTTATTCGCAAAAATTCGAATTTGTCGTTTAGCATTAGTGACGTCACTTGTTATGTATCCAAATCAGGATCAGTATAAAATATGAACTGTAGATCGAGTATTATGTCTAGTTAAATATACATTACTTTATATTAAGTGAGCAATCGTAGGGACACGAGATAACACCATCGATCTGACCCGGAACCTCTTGGTTGGGACATACCACTGCGCGATAATTGTGCCGAAATCATACAGTTTTTTTTTAAATGTCAAAACTGTTTACATCACAGCATTATCGCGACGATAGCTCCACGACTCTTTACGCGGTCGTAAATTACTTGGGTGATTGTACGAGTTCGGACTGGATAAATCTTTTATTAGTAGCTATAAAGATTTTTTTTTTAATTTATACAACAATGTGTACATTTTTAATACGTACAAAAACTCATATAAACAAAGCCCGTAATCATTCTGGTACACAATAATAAAACGTTGACTGTGAATTGGGCTAGCAAAATAATCTGCTTTTTCGGTCGAGATATTTAGGTTTAAGCCCGCCTTCCGTATATCTTTTGTATTCAGCCTATTTTCAAAAGATAACAAGTGACGTCACTGACGTAAAACTTTAATCGTCAACTTATCAATCAATTCTATGAACTCTAAAAAGGTTTCGGGACATTGTGGTTGAGGACTTATGAAAAAGCCATCAAGCAAGCATATACATACATTTTACCTTCATTCGTTTTGTAAATAAACGGTATTTGTTTTTTTTTTTACAATAAATTTTTACTGGCTTGGAAACAAAGTACTTTAAGCCTAATCAGTTTTCCTGTTTCTTAATCACTTCATTTCACAATAATTATATTGGAATCACTGTGTCTTTAATGAATTTGTATAAAGGTACGAAGCACTTTGGGCTGCTTAATAGTTTGTCCATTGTCCAAGCGGCGGTAGACATTATTAGATAAAATATCGCACATATCACTCGCGAAAACTAAACGATGCATATTGAATACGGAACACTTAAACAACAACTGGCTTATGTCACAAATGTCATTCCAGTTGCAGTAAATATGTACATCTGACATTTCCTGTATTATTCAATCTTGTTAAGAATGGAATTTGTCGTTTTGCTACGGCACAGACTATATCAAATTAGTCTAATTAATTTATTTACCTTATTGCCAGGTTTGGGGTCGTCGTCATCCCATTCGGTGTCGCTATCGATGAGCTCGTAGCCCTGAGCGGTGACGTCACCGAGGGGCCCGTACCGGTCCGGTACCCAGTGAGTTAGGAACTTGAATAGGTCGTCGACGCTGTTAAACAAACACTTCGACGTCTATCAATTTTCCAGATGTTTCTGTACTGGGAGAGCGTATTGTGAGCTGCACAAGTAGACTAGACCCTGGATATTTGGGTAGCAGTGATGCGTTAGGTTTTAAGAGTTTAGAGACGGTTTTTATATTGACTTCGTAATCATTTCACAACACTATGTAACTATACTTGATACCATAGAACTTATATCTCAAGGTGGGTGGCGCATTTACGTCGTAGATGTCTATGGGCTCCAGTAACCACTTAACACCAGGTGGGCTGTGAGTTCGTCCACCTATCTAAGCAATAAAAAAAAAAAAACACGTTCGTACTAAGACATCTGCCCTAAACATTTATACATAATTTTAAACTGACGCTGTGAGACGTCACCGTCCATCTTCTTGCCTATTTCTATCGCAAAGCTATCACAGCTTGTAATTTAAGGAGAAAGATTGTTCTAATCAAATTCGACCCTCCAGCTTTCCAACTGTTACAGTGGACGGTGGCAGTCACGTGGTCTGTAGATATATTTGTTCCGGTAATGTGTCTGTCCACTTTCAATAGAACTATATAAAGAGTAGAGTTGACTAGCAAATCCGAATCAGGATGAACGCGATTTGTAAAAACACGAGGACATTATTTGTAATATTAAAGATATCGATAATTTTAACCGACTTCGTGTAAAGTCGATTGGGTTCATTGAAGTTCAGTTTATTATGAAGGACATGTCTAGAAACGATGACTCTTGTTTGTACAATTTGTAAGCAATTAACAATTGTGATAGCTTTATTAAAAATCACAAAGTGGCACTTGAACTTGAACGGTCTAATCAGTAAACTTAACTATTGTGTTTTATTTATTATAGGTACTTGATCATTTTATTCTTCGAAATATTGATCATCATATTGTGGTTTGTAGTTAAAAGCCGTGCGTGTAATAACCATTGCTAGTAAATTTAAATTAATGAATGAATTTAATGCTGGCCGTTTTACACTTTGACTTTCTTTTTTGAATTCACCGAGAATAGAAAATTTGTTTAATATTTCTACCGTGGTACTATTTAATTAAAAATAAAAACATTCTAATAGTCTACACGGGCTCTCATTTTTTATTCATTGCTTAGACGGGTGGGCGAGCTCACAGCCCACCTGGTATTAAGTGGTTACTGGAACCCATAGACATCTACAACGTAAATGCGCCACCAATCTTGAGATATGAGTTCTAAGGTCTCAGTATAGTTACAACGGCTGCCCCACCCTTCAAACCGAAACGCATTACTGCAAAACGTACCTACTCGTGCGGACTCACAAGTGGTCCTACCACCGGTAATTACGTAAATTATAATTTTGCATTTTTATTACACGATGTTATTCCTTCACCGTGGCAGTCAACCTGCGGGATTCGAACACCATTGCATCGCTAGATACGAATGCACCGGACGTCTTATCCTTTAGGCCACGACGACTTCAAAAACATTTAAGCCAGTAACCAAGAATCGATTAGAATATTGGTTTAAATAATAAGCGAAACTTACCGATTGCGTGGGATTCCGAACCAGTATTCCGGCTTCATCCGTTTCCGTCCGTACGACATGAGCGGCGTGGTGCGCGGCAGCGGGCGGCCGGCCGGCTTGCCCATGCGGAGCCGCAGGTACAGCGGGGGATCGTCGCTGGGACGCGCCGGTCTGGGTATGAGCTCTATACACAAAACAATCGCAAACTTTACTTACTGGTGGTAGGACCTCTTGCCTCCGCGCGGGTGGCTACCACCACCCTGCCTATTTCTGCCGTGAAGCAGTAATGCGTTTCGGTTTGAAAGGTGGGGCAGCCGTTGTAACTATACTTGGGACCTTAGAACTTATATCTCAAGGTGGGTGGCGCATTTACGTCGTAGATGTCTATGGGCTCCAGTAACCACTTAACACCAGTTGGGCTGTGAGCTCGTCCACCCATATAAGCAATAAAAAAAAACACTTTACTATTAAACAACCGCGGCCTAATCTTTTTTGACGTGATTCTCCTCCTAGTCGTACACTCTTGACAGAGTGGTCGTGGTCATGCATCAGTCGGATCCTGCGATACCGATGCTATCGCTATGCGACGCCATGTGGCATGGTGTTTCGCAGAGTGAGAGCAATTATTTATGTTGGAGTGAGTCACAGATTATATGAGGTCGGTTCATCGTGTTGGAGATCGTCCGCGAGCTCTTTTGCTCTCGACTTTCCCTTGCATCACCAACCGCTCAATAGAGTCCTCATTACAATGTGTCCGAAGATTTTTAACTCTAATAATAGGCTCAATAGTTTTGACGTGATAACGTCGTATACGATGTAAATCAATGAAACGCACGCACGCACGAAAAAATGTTCAAATGTTCATTTGCTCACAGGAACGAATAAGAAAATGTGATAGACTTTAAAAAAAAAAAACATTTTTATATGTATAATGTTTCCATGATGAAAAAAATACATTTCTTTTCATCACATTACGTAAGTTGGTTCGCTAACGGGATTAACCCGTCCAAAATTGAAGTCACGGTCATTTCGTTTAGCGACTAGATAATAGCAATTAAATCAATAAGTAATGAAGTTTATGGAATGATATTTATAGCTTCGTCCTAAAACGGTTTCGTTATTGTGTTCGTGCTAATTTTACGAGTCAAATTTCCTTTTATGATTATCAATCAAAGTACATTTTGTAACTTTTTTTGTTAGACAGGAAAAACACAGTTTTGTTCAGAGATTACAAAAGGAAATCGGTACGTTTTCATGTTACAGATGATTTTTAAATAAAAAAAAAACCTTTTACGGTTTTATCTCAACATTTCGGATTGTCTACAATTTTTTATATTCGAACATACGAAATCGGAGAAATAATATAATGACAACAAAAACGCGATATCATTCCGTAAGAATAGCTTTAATTGTGTCTATTCGCGAAAACCGAAGACATTACTATATAAACCCACAATTTAAATGCAATCATTGTTCATGTCGTTGGTGAAACTTTGCTAGTTTGCTGTCAGCCCTGCAATGGTCAGCATTCAGAATTAAATCAATCATAGTCATCCAGTCTCTTTCTTTTTAGAATACATTTGCTGGGTATTTTGTTATTGCCTCAATAAGCAGGCAAGCGTACGGCCCACCTGATGTTGAACCGTTACAGAGGAGTTGCTACCTACCATTTAAATTCCAAGTCATTTCTAGTTACCTAATAATGTCTCTACAAAGAGTGGCTCCAAAATTTGAAATCTCAAGTCTAAATGTGGTTAGCGACAATGATGTTGTGGCCTAACAATGCGCTCTGATGTCAGTATTTGTATACTACATCAACACGAGTATATGTGCATAATCGTTATGCATTTTTTATTGCCTTAGACCAGCCTTTCTCAAAGTGAGCGATAATGCCCCCTGGTAGGCGCTGCAGGCCTAAAGAGGGGCGGTAAGAGACCCAGAAAAAAAATGGGGGCGTTGTGGAGAGGCTTTTGTAGAGATTTGCAATTTCATCTTGGAAGACTCTTAGACACCAACTGAGCTCACGCTATAGTGGTTTATAAGTAGTTGAATAAATGGGGGCGCTACAAAATAATTTATTCTCAAAGTGGGCAGTAAATGAAATAAGTTAGACAGCCCCTGTCTTTGACAGACAAGCCTAAGGCTAACCTGTTGACCAACGCTCATAAACGTCACAAATTTCAGGGACACACAGTCAAGTCACCGCCTACCGCTATTGTATTCATACGTATCATATAATTTTGCATCATTAAGGAATATTATGGGCTATAATTATTACGTACTGTCGAATGAGGCGAAAAGGTCAGGCATGTCATCCACGGAGACCATGCTGCGATAGTCAAGGCGCGGCTGCATCGAGCTCGTTGAGGTCTTGGCTTGAGAACGCCCAAACCCACCCAACGAACTGCGCCTGTGCACACCAAACATAACATTACATACTTCTAAAAGATTTAATAATAAAAAAGATTAATCAATCTCAAATATGTATAGTAAAACATAGTCTGATGGTTATAATTTTTTTTTAATTAATTAAAAAAAACCCATTACGTCACATGTGGTTAATCGTTGTATTAGTATGTGAACCACGGTTAAGTTATCATTTATTTTGATTTAGTTTAGTTGGTAATTAAGGTTTAAAAAGCTTGCATTGAAACATTAAAAAAAAACGGCTCCCTATTCTATTTACATTGGTATGTTAATTGGCACGTTTGTAATATGACCCTTATTGCGTTTAGAATATAAAGTCAATTCGAACAAGGGAAGTCCATGTGTCTTTCAAATATCTATCAAAATGCTTCGAGGGTAACCATACCATTAATGGGGAAACTATCGGAAACCAAATTCTTTCTAAATTTTATAGAGCTTTAAACTAAATTTTATAACATTTTTACTGCTTAATATGAAGCTCAAAATAACAGATAAGATTTTATATATAGGCGTCCTAAAAATACTCTTTATTTGTCCGGCTTTAAAAGACAATTTCATAACAATAGTAATTGCGTCAGAACCTGTGAATAAAAACAACATCAATTATTTTCATTTTGAAGCCATTTGACGCACATACATATACGTTAACATGCTAAACATAATTAGAATACAAAGGTGCTAACAACACGAATGATGTGATATGGGTTGGTACGATTGAATTTAGAATAAAACTGATGATAGTTCATCATACGAAAAAAGATAAAATTACAAAAAAAATATAGAATTTCTTTTACCATGATCAATGAAAGCTAAGTTCCTAACACGTATACAACATGCCACTGAAAACGAATGCTTATAAATGATTTTCGAAAATATTCCTATGGTTTTGTAATGGGGTTGGCGTATTTGACTGCAGAAACCGGAAAAGGTATAAATG